>NW_015150650.1:1090301-1122658 GCF_000732505.1 Cyprinodon variegatus
GGGGGGCAGGGGGATTGCATCCCAGCCAGCATGATGGCATCACTTCTCAAAGCGCACACGCTCGTGACAAGTAAACTGAAATCATCATTGATGTTATTTATTTTCAAATGCTCCCCGCTTGACAGGCGACATCTTGTTCGGCGTGTATCCCAAGGGAGAGCTCGGTGCTCAGCGTTTCTCGGCTCCATCACGCTTAGACAGCCGCTCAGTGCTGACACCAAAGCAGTGGGACTCGCTAGAGACTTGCTCTGGAATTTGTCACAATCCTGCACCATGCAAAGAAAACATAAATGCACTCAACTTCCTATTTACACTCATATTCTGATATGTTTTAATGCTGGTCTCCTTCTTTAGCATCAGTTATCACAATGGAAAAGAAATTATCACAAAACAAATAATATTTTAGAAAGAAAAACTGATATTAAAGCTGAAAGTTATATGCAAAAGAAGTCACATTCTCTCTGATTAAAATGTCATATATACTTCAGAGGTCAATATTGTGTCAACATTTCAAAATGCTGGCTAAGGGGGGCGGGGGAGGGGGGGATGCACTAGAGCAGAGCTAAAGTAGGCCTTTCAGAGTTTTAATCTCAAGCAATGTACCTTTACTGCAATGTCTTCCCCATCTCTGTCCACACCATATCCTGTCAGGGAAATTTCAAAATAAAGGCCACTAACCAAATAACATTACAAAATAAATCTTCCTCTAAAACACCACCCAGTATGGCTTTGTTCTTGTTTTTTCCATGTATAATGATCAAGCGGTTAAGTAATGACCCCTGGTATATTACTGGAACACAAATTAAGGTTATTTTTAATGGATATTCACTAATAAGATTTTATTAGTTTGTTTTCATATCTTCAGTTTTTGCTAAAAATAATTGGCAATACGAGTTTAAGCAGATTCCAAAATTTCAACCTGGAGAGACTCACACAGAGAATAGCTGAAATTAGAAAAATATTGCAGTTATTTATACAGGTAACAAAATCATATTCTTCAAAATATTTCTATCTAAGGAAAAGCAGTTGATTGGGAGGATTCATTGACTCGCTACAATCCCTCACATTGAGCATGCATGTAGCGACAGTGGAGAGGAACACTCCCTTTTAACAGGAAGAAACCTCCAGGAGTACCAGGCTCAGTGTGAGCGGCCATCTGCTGAGGCAAACTGGGGTTTGAAGAGACAGAAGCAGATAAAGACATAAGTTAAATAAGTTATTTGGCACTCGAGCCCCTGCAGAATACTTTGCTGCTATGAATCAACATTTGCTTGGATAAGTAAGCTATAAAAGGATTAAAGTAGTCCTCTCCCGCGGCCCAGATACTGGTGTTGGAATAAGACGGATAAATAAATAAATAAATAAAGGTTGAAAGATGATTGACGTCGGAGGTGCCGCCCACGAGTTGATTGGCTAGAGCTGAACAAGGGACATCACAGGTGGTTCAGGTGAAGTTGATAAGATTTTTCCAGATTGAATTCACGCATAAGCTTCATGTCTTTTGATTATCAGGGTTTGAGCTTTTTTTTTTTTCTAGTCTTCATGACGTGCATTGTTGTCATTTCTTTATATTTCAGACAAAGACTATGTACTACAATGGATGACAGGGCTGGGTTAATCTAAAGCTGTACTTTGTGAACTTCAGACATTAATAACTTCCTTTTGCATCTGGTATTAATGGTTAGCATTGCTAACAGTGAACATTAGTATTCCCAGCCCCGAGCGTTCCAAATGGCATCCAATGTTTCCGGATCTAGCCTGTTTGGTGATAAATATCCTAATGTGCAGCACTGTGTTCAGCTTTCATGTTATCAGAGAGACAAAAACTGTAAAACTATAACAAAAAAGGTCCAGGGCTTACTAGGTAGCTTCTTTCCTAAAACTGTTCTTACTTGATTTAGCTAAAAAAAAAAATCACCTCAACTTAAAATGAAATGCTTAAGTTCTCTTCCGTTAGTAAGACGTCTTCATTTCAGTTCAAAGATGGTCCCATTAAGCTGAGAAACCTGTAATGATGGTTATCATTTCATTTCTTGTTGCACATCTACTATTATGTATTCTAGAGATACCACGAGCCAGATTTCCAGTATAATCCATCAGCAGCTTTACAGAAGTGGCTCCAGGTGCACAAAACCAGATCAGGCTGCCAGCACTTCGTATCCCGGTCAGGCTCAGTGTCTCTATGTATGGCTGCACACTCGTGTGTCTCTGAAAAGCCTGGCTCATCCATTTATCTGTACATGGCCTCATTAACAGTTGCTGCCTGACCTCAGGGGAGGTGGTTCAAATGAAGAAGCGAGCATGGCGGTGGGCAGGTAAACCAGCCATGAGCCAACAACAGAGCCCAGATATCCTCAGCAGAGCTCCACTAAAGGAGTCCATTTGTCAAATATGCCTCCGTTGGGCATCGCTAGGGACTACATTAGTGGCTGAGGCCCCTTCAGGGATTGGTCCTCTGACTCCCAGCCACTCTAACTCGCTAGGCGGCCGCCCATGGTGCGTCCTGCAGTCAGCGGTGACTGGCCCTCTGCCTCTACTCTTTCGATTGGCTCATTAATAAAACAGGCCTGACCCAAGAGCACACGACATGCTCCAATGCTCCGGACATCACTCTCTCTAGCTAATGGGACCAGCCGGGAGAGGCCTTTGTCTAGATCCAACTTCCCCACATCCTTCAACATTTTAGACAGGACAATGCCAGAAGAACGAAGGGGTATGAGTGTGTAAAGACCAGATCATGCTCTATGTTAGTCTTGGCTAAGTAGTCAGTATTTATTGTCGACCTTAATGGGTCTTTTTATTGGGAAAGGAATAAATTCCACTTAAAAAAACATGTTTCCTTGACATGTCCAAGCACTCTAAGATTATCCTCACATTATCCTTTCTGTTTTTGTTAAACCCAGAAATGGTAAACTTGGTTTCTCTCTGTATCTCAGTTTTTTTGCATGTAGAGGCCCGATAGAATCTGCTCTGAATCACAGCTGCACTCCTTTGGGGAAAAAAAAAAACAGGGGTTTTGTTTTTTTGTTGTTGTTGGGTGTAAATCTCGCAAGAGAGGTGGAGATGGAGCAGTAAGGCTTATGGATCCCTCAGGGGTCTTACTGAGCCACTCACTAAATAAATCTGAATTGAAAATACATATGGAGCTGTAAACTGTTCACATAAAGGAGCGCTTGTTCTCCTCAAGGAGAGTATCAAATTTACTGGCCCCACACTCTACTGGATCCCACCCTCTGAGCAGAAACACAGAAAAGGAAAGAAAAAGAGAGAGACGGTTGGTATACTCAAAATTCAATAGAGTCAGCGCCCTTGAGAAGTTGAGAAGATGAAGTGACATCTATTGTTTGACTTCTGGATGACTGCATTCACTGCAACTCTTTCCTCTACACATCCAAAAAGGAAATTTCAAGAATATTTTGCAATAACTGTTACCTAAGAAGTGTATTTCTTTCTGACTAGAGTGCAGTGTCTGCTCCATGATATTTCCAGACAGACAGCTTACAGAGAGATGTGGCTCTCCCCCCATTATTAGCTTAAGGAAGCAGCCTTGAGATTTATGGATATTCCCAGTTGACTTAGACCAGCACTAGTCACTTCCATATGTGACCCCGAGGCCGAGCGGTTGACAGGACCCTTCCAGGCAGATTAGGCCTTGTTGAGAAACTTGCCTTGTTGGCAGCTTGGGGCCAGGGGAGTGTAGCCTCTTGAGCTCAATTGGTAAAGATCACAGATGTAGAGGCCCAATGAGGGCGGCTAGTTACTTGGTTGCCACAGCCAGTGAGGCCCTCCTTCCTTGACACTGGGTTTACTGTTACCGTCGGTCTCTGGAAGAGGAAATAACAGAGCCGCCAATTAAAGCTTTAAGACATTAAATAAAAACCCTCTGTTGTTGCCTTTAGAACATGGCAGTTAATGCTTGTTTGCCTTTACAATGGAGCCCAGTCAGCTGCCATCACTCTGTTTTCGATTAAAAGTGAAACTGAGTGGTTTAATGTTGGGTTTGTTTTTTTCTTTTCTTCTCCAGTCCACAATCCTTTTCCTCGCTTTCCAGTGTCTGACCTGGTTTCTTTATAGGCAACCTATTTATGGCTTTAAAAGGTCTTTTTAGGGGGACAGAGTTTTATGTGACGTGAAAAAGTTTAACCCTGTGAACATTAACAGATGGTAATAAGTACATTTTCTTTAATGTGATTTTAATAAAGGACTCACGAGGAACCATGAGACATTCTGATGTTTGAAGTCTTGATAATTTAATCTCGTCATTTAGGAATCACAGGGATGTACGGCTTTTCCCAAATTGAGCAGACATTAAGTAAAATAAGAGAAAAAAGGTTTAACTTAAAGGAAAGAATGTTTCCCAGCTAATATGCGTCAATGCTGTCTCATACTGTCCAAATACTTCCTATGCAGTTTTTTTGTTGAGATTTTTGGAGTGTCCCTTTTTCCAAGTACATCTGAACGTCACTCTGCTTTTTTTGTTTACTCAGTGCCTGTGTAAGTCTCCTAATGAAAGACAGATTTCATCAGGGATTTAGCAGCTACCAAGAATACACAAGATATCATTACATGATAATCCATCAGTCCATTTTCTCCCGCTTAATCCTTGTCAGCGTCGTGGTGGGGCCGGTGCCTATCTATGGCAGTCTTTGGGCGAGAGGCGGGGCATACCCTGGACAGATCGCCAGTCTGTAGCAGGGCACCAGAGAGACACACACAACCATTCACACACACACTCACACCTAAGGACAATGTAGATAGGCCAAGTAACCTAGCAGTCATGTTTTTGGACGGGAGTACCCAAAGAGAACCCATGCATGCACAGGGAGAACATGCAAACTCCATGCAGAAGGACCCAGTGCCGGTGTTCTGTCAGATGAGCATACCCATAGTCAATACCTTTTTATACCTTAGGTTTATTCCTGTTTATCCCTTTAGTTTATCCCTTTTTTTGTATGAAAAATGCACTTTAAACTACCTCAGTGCGCTTATATTCCTTTAGTCATGTACAAAAAAAGCATTTAATGGATGTTTTTTGAAGCGTATGGTGACCTGACCTTAAATTATTTTTTTTTGTACGTGACTAGTTTTGTTCAAGGAATTATTAATTGTATTATTGATGGATAAAATTGAATATTGACAAATTCTAGGAAAGAGAAAGGGTCCAAAGGAAAGGCTAACTTTAGTTTTTCTTAGCAGCTAACCTATAGACACTCAGACAATTGTCAGTTATTTCTTTTTTCTACTGGGTACCTTTTACTTCAAGTCAACTACTGTGTAGTCTTCCCTTAGCTCTCTACTGTGCAGATATTTTTATATCTAAGGTAAACATCTTCCAGGACATTACAACTTTTTTTCTTTTTTTATGCTTTTTGTACTATATACACTCTTTTTATATTGTCTGTTTTATCTTTATCTTTTATGGCATCTTGCTTTAACTCTTGTACTCTATATAAGTTCCTGGAACCAGAATTTCCCTGAAGGACTAATCCCAAAGGATAAATAAAGTTGAGTCTAAATCTATACTCTCTGCTCTGCAAAGAATGAAATCTAAGTAAGTCACATTTTCTTGAAATGCGTGTAATTTGCTTTTTTTTAGCATACAGGTAAGACCATTTTCAATAGAGTAATGTAATTCAAGTTTAAAGTAGGAAATAAACAACTTATCTCATTTCAAGTGCATATTTAGTTCTTTAATTGTCTTATTCTAAGGCCAAAACTACTCGGCATTGGCAAATCATCTTATTTAACTGCTCAAATTCATATGAAGATATTTTTACCTATTTTCAAAAACAACTTATTTCCTTACTTCAGAGTAATATTCTCAAACAGAAATAAAACAGTTTCAAGGTACAGATCATAATCTCCAAAAGGTAAAGACACGTGCAAATGAAAAATGTTTTGCTCGGTCCACTTATGCTGACAGAAATATAGTGATGATCACTCATGAGATGTTAATAGTTAGAAATTCTAAAAAAAAAAAAACTTGAAGCACACTGTCATCTGTTTAACTTGTCACAAATGCATCCCTTTCACACACTTATTATGTAATTAATAATCAAATAAATTGAAACTGTTGACATCCAGTAAATTATTACTAGATCTCATGCAAGCAGGAAATTGTGATTTAGATAGATAGTGGGCCTATAAAAAGCACAAAGGGACAAAAGACCACCACAATATGGTGTCAGAGGCTCTTAGTTTTTGTCTCCAAAGCTGTATTGGTGTAATTAGCAAGGAAGACCCTTGCCCTTGCACTAGTCTTTTGTTAACCCCACTCTCATCCCCACGGGGCTCTGGCCTGAGCCGGCCTGGGCCAGTTTCCTCATGGGAATGGTAGAAGTGGCCATGTGGGGTAAGTCCCAAGGGAAGACGGGGTTAGAAGTCGTGGCAGGCCTGCGGCCAGCTGACTGAACGAGCTGTGAGGCAAAGAGGCTTTTCTGGAATAATGGCTGAGCTCCCTTAGAGCTAAGTGCCTAATCCATATTACTTACAAAAGGGTTCAGTTTCACAGCCATCCTAACAAAAAGAAATTTTAAAAAATTGCAAGGGAGGAGGGTCATAAAAGTCTTCAGGGAAAAGAAAAATCCTTTCAGCAACAACCGCTGCGAAAACAATAGTTTCAAGTGTTCTTTGTAGGTTAAGACATCCAGGTGAAAAAAATCTTAACCTTGGATTCGGAGGTCATTAGTTCAGAGAGAATTAGAATTTTTGATATGTGACTATAATGTGAATGGTATCAACAATTTAATTCACTTACAGCTGATTTTTTTTCCACACAGACGCAAGTTTTAAAGCCAGACAAGCAGTAAAATGTTCTCACATAGGAACTGGACAGAAATATGAGGCATTGCCAAAGTTAGAGTTAAACCGTACTTTATGTAATGAGATGTGATTAAATAAAAGCAATTTTCTGTCAGTGTGCTATAAGTGGCTGAAATCTAATTTCTCTAATTTTGTTGTTCTCTTCATCATTAATTTGTCATTAGCTAGCATTCTACGTTGTAACCCTAAAGTGGGTCTTTGTGCACAAAATGCCATGTAGGAGTACAGCACTGATTTGATGAGGGAGCAAACATGACGATAAGAGAAATGCATGACTTGGTTGTTGACTTTTTTTATTTGATGTGCTCTTTTTTAGTCTGAGGTAGCTTGACTCTGTTTCGATCTGTCACCTGACAGCAATTAGGTAACTCGTGGTTTGTTTACCATGACTTTGTTTTTTTTTAAACCGACCCTTTGGAACACCAGGAAGAAACGTCACCAGTTCAGTAAGGAGTGTAAACATCTGGCCTCTTAGTCCATAATTGCATTAAGAATACTGTTGGAAATTTTATTTTGGAGAATGTAATACTCCTAATTTAATTTAAACTAATTACTTGCTGTTGATTTGCGTTACGCAGGGGGATTTTTTTTGACGATTTCCAATTGAATGGATGCTTTTTATTTCTGCTTTGACATGAGTTAATATTAAGTTAGTCTACTGCATTTAGTGCTGTCTGTGCAGCAATGAGAAGCGTTTGCACATTCAATCATGAGGAATTCCTTTAAAGCAGTTATTAGGGCAACAATCTGCAGGATCTCTTACTAGCTGAAAGCAGCATCTTGTAACCCTTGCTACCGTTTTATTTAAGCCTTTTCATTAGAGCGCCGCTTCTTTGGTCCAACGTTGGGTAAAGGGCAGAGTCATTCACAGAATTTCTTTTCTATTTTCGGAAGAATCTAGAAAAATGAAAAGCACAACGTTCCCACTCCAATGTGCATCATGAGCCAAATCAATAAAACTTCACAGACGATGCTTAATTTATCCGCCACCATCTTACCCTGTGTTCAGCTTGAGAAAAGGTGGCAGCCATTTTGTTTTGCCCGTTATGCTGAACGGCTCCTGTGAAAAGCAGCCGCCTGTGCGTGCAGTTAATTAAGCCATAGTTTTAGAGCCATAATTGATTGAATCATAAAGTCATAATAGGAATTGCAGGGCCTCAGCAGCTGTGTCTTACTGAATTAAAACCAGTGGCATCCTCTGCCGGAGAAAGGATATGTTAATAAGGGCTTGAATGCAATCAGACTTTGTTGTTTTTGTCCTTTTTGAAGCTTGGTGGTTCTTTTTTTCCTTAACACTTTTCCTCAAGGGGACTTATTATACACTTCTGTAACACTGGAGAGTTTGCGCGCAGCGCAGTGGGATGCCGAAGAGACCCTCCCCCCGGCTCCCTTAAATCTGTCAAAGCATCTGCCTCATCCACCCTGACAAATCCTTTGACATGTGGGCTAAAGATCAAGCCTTGTATCATTCATGAATGCTGGTGGATTTCCATATCTGACTTACCACTGCGAGACTTGTGTCCAAGTTCAATCCTCCATCAAATTTAGACAGCATATGGTGACCATGGTGATGGTCCCTGTGTAAAACTCTGCAGCATCACACACAATCATCTTCAGTCTTTGTTTTTTTAAGTTGATTATTTGACAAATAGAATGAGAAAGTGGAAGCTGCAATCTGCTGAAACCACGAACAACGTCCTCTGTGTGTCTGTTGTGATTTCAGTCAACTCTCCGATTTGTGCTTCCTCTTGCACCTACTCACTCTATTTCCTCGCCCGACCCTATCTCTGCAGTGCTATAGTGCAGGGAGGTAATGATGAGAAATGGAGTTATACTGCTAGTTGTTAAACCGCAGGCCATACAACAAATGTGCTTCAGAGACCTTGCATTTGTCTCTGAATGGATTAGGTCTGTGCTCTGGTAACCCTATATTTAATCTCTTTCCAGTCTCTCTTGGCAACTTTGTGTTCCTCAGAGTGAGAAATATTTAGTCATTTCTTTTTCTCGTGTCTCCTGTCTCCAAACAGAGCGTTGGAAATACAAATGCCTCATTTTCAGGTCGTCGCTGTGAGCCGTCATTGGCCTTGAACGTCTCACTTGCTTTAAAACTGTGTTGATGCAGAAGCTGTCTTATCCCACACTGAGAGTCATTACTCACATAGTAATAGTTTTAATTCATTTTTTCTTCCATGCATTCGCATACTTTCCTCAGTAACTCAACATGTAGTTATTTTCATTTTATTTTCAAGTCCAGTTAGTTTTAAAGGTGCAAAGTCAAGTCTATTTTTTTTTATACTTCAGCATCTCACTCAGATTGGATACATTTTCTTTAAGTTTATTGTGTCCTGCAGGTGTATTATTTATTATTTTTATGGTCTATTCTTTGTTTTTTGCCCAGTTTCATATGCCTTTTGTTAATATTTACAAAAACAAAGAAGACAATAATTTGCATGTATGCAGGAGGTAAACAAGGAGGTAGTGTCCCGTTGCTAAGCCAGTTAGCACCTCCCACCAAAATGAAACTGATAAAGAAAAGTTTATGATCCAGTGTCAGAAAACACAAAAAAATATTTTTTTTCATCAAAGAGAGATAAGACTGGAAAAGTGCTGTTAAGAATCTCATCTTTGCCTTTTATTTAGCGTTAAAAATGAAGTCCAAAGCAAAAACGGTTCATGGATTTGTTTTTCCTCACTCTTGTTCCTGATCAGGAGATTAAAGTTTGTAAGTTATAGTTCATAACATTCCCAGACTTTGAAGCATTTAACGTGTCCGTAACAGAGTGCCCCATCAGGTCTGCATGCTCACTGCTCACTCTTTTTACCCAATAAGTCTTGAACCTGGGCTCCAGTGCATCCAAGAGCCAGTGCATCTGTAAATACATGTATATGGATGATCTGAGTGATCTTTGTTTGCACTCGGATCAGAAATGTTTCCTCCAACTTTGAATAAAAGCTGGTAAAGAAGATCATAACTTTGGGGTTTACTGAAGCAGAAGCTAAAGCTGCTGAGGCGTTCAGACGTGGCTGCTAAGTTGATGGAGGTGTGAGTAAACATCCTGATTCGTACTAATATTAGAGATGGTGATGCTATTCTTTATCTCTACAGTCTATGCCTATGTTAATTTATTGGTTGTTGCCTTGATACTTTCTTCTTGTTTGTGTTTGTTAGGACAGGATGTGTTTGGAGGACTGAGGAGGACTGTCTACAACTTAGATTTGCTGAAGATCAGTTAGGGTTACCTCACAGTATAGTGACCAAGCTGTCACTATACTGTGAGGCATTGTAGTACTGTCAAAATCTTATAATTAACTGCCTCAGTGGGTGCCTCCAGGTGCTTCTGGCCATGGTTACTCAGGTCAGGCACACCTGGACTAATCAGCTCATCCTCTAGAAAAAGACAGTAAACAAAAAGAGCTGCTTTAAGTTCAGGAAGTAGTGGAGTTGTGTATATTGCCCGTTGTCGTCATCTTACTTTCTGGTAGTTTCATGGTACTGCCAGCAGATGGCTACACATATGTTTAAGTCTGCTCAACAGACCTGGTGCTGAAATTTTATTTAGGCTCAAAAAGGACAACCAGAATTTCATCAGGAATGACTTTTGGTGTATTTAACCTTGAGTATGCACCTTTAAGCTACTCCACTGGGTAGATCACTGGAGACAATGGTATGTTTGCAGTTGTTTTTCGCTTCGGTGGGATATTTGCGCATATGATAATATATTTACTCACCGATGCTTAATTGTACTCAATTTTTGATTAACATTTGGCAATATTTAATATATTTCTTTATTGGTTTTATAGAATTCCTAACATTTGGAACAAATGTAATGTCTCAATAATTTACTGAAAGAGAAATTGTTTTGAAACTATGTCAGTTACATTATAAAATGTTTCACTATTCTGACTTATTGTTACTTCTGATTAGTAGCCTGGTCAGTGAGACTGATACGACGTACACACTGCGTATAAGTGTGGTAATGAGCTTGTACAATTTATAAGGTGGGACTAACATGGTCGACCTAATGAAGTTACAACCAATCAGATAAGAATGGTTGTGACGCAGTAAGACCAAGCGACCAGCTCTGGTTTTGTGATTTTGTAGTCCATGAAATATATTAAGCCATCAAAGAAACTTTCCAGCGAACAAGTCTGCTGGCTTTGCCTAAAAAATCTGAGGATATAAGGCATTCTCTCTAGTACGTTCTTATTTTTCATAGCAACATTGCTCATTTGTGGTCACCAGCTTGTTGTTATGCTAGCAGAAAAGCCCTGCTGCATTATGGGTAATTGTGGCATTGAGAGTCAAACATTGTAAAGTCTAGCCTCTTACACTGCGATTGTCCACCCAGTTTTGGTAAAATTGCAAAAGGTTAATAGAGAAAATAATTTAAACGACCAGCACCTACATTTCCTGTTAAACAAATACCAACATCCTTGTTCTTCCTCTAACTGTATGTTTATACTTATGACTGATAATACAAACTTTTAGTATTTTTTTATATATCAGTTGCTCAGTTTCGATTTTTAACTGCAATCCCATTTTTTTACATGGTCGCCACATCACTGTTGATATGCAACTACTATTAGACTTCAATCTGAAGTTTCCCATACATCAATTGACTTACAGTTAATGATGAAAGTATTGATGAATGTTTATGCATATAAGGTTTATAAGACTCCTTCAGCAGGAAGATATGTTCAACAGAAGGAGTGAGGGGCCTCAGACTCACCCCAATAAGCCCTGGGCTGACACAGAGCAGACCAGAGGCCTAGATATCTAAAGGCAACCCAGAGTAAAAGGACACAGCGAGGGCAAACAGAGGAACAGCGACATCCACCCGAGATGGCAAGACAAGAACATGGGCAGACTCTCTAAACATTTAAATATTCATGCTTTTTCTTTGATACTAGATTAGATAGCAGACATCCTCATTTTTAGTATTACATTAACTCTAATAAGTCCTGGCCAGCTGATAAGAAAATATCAATTGTTTCCTCCAAAGGACTCCATCTTGTACAGAGTATTTTCAGAGGAAGAGAAGTCATGGAATGTTAATAAACTGGTGCCAGTGTGTATTAAATTATCAATGTGCATGAAAAATTCATCCCCAAACGTCTTTCCCACTCTCCGAGTCAGAGCACAATTCACTTTTATCTTGTTAGGGAGAATGGAAATTTTATTACAAGGGGAAAATAACACCACTTGTTTTTAATTTTACGTTTCACATCCCAAGCAGTAAGTCTGAAGTGAGATAGTTGTGATTACAACCAATATATATAATATTCATGCATAATTTAGAGCCGGTGTATGTTTGCTCAATAACTCTGGAGCAAGTTTCCTTGCAGTCAGCTCAGAATGAAGCATTACAGGAACACAGAGGATTCTATTTCAGCTTGTTGCTAAGAGGCCATAATTTGCTTACTAATATCACATCTAAGGAGAATTTTGAATTATGCTAAGGTAGAGACAATTAAACTAAAATACACCACAAGATGAAACCTTCTGTTTTTGTTAGAAAATACTTGGAAAGAGATGTTATTAGTTCCATTAGTTTTACAGACAATTTGATATGGGGCTATTATGTCCATTAATGGTTAATCATTTATTCCCTGATCCAGCTTCCATGCCTTTTTCTTCCAGACCTATGGATATATTAAAGAATGTCAAGGTGACATGTGCATGCTTTGAACAGAGAATAAAGCCGAATATTTCTTTGCTGATTCTATCTTGGAGAGAGAGCCATTCTTTACCTTGTTCAGTGAAAGAACAGGGAGGACTCTGAGAGGGAGGTGCTTGAGGAGAATGGAAATCCAGTGAGAGCATAACATCGCTCCCAGAAATGCTGCTCTAACGAATGCTGTTATCAGCTCCCAACTGCTTTCCCCCCTTGATCGATCTGTGGTGTTGGGCGATGCAAATGGATGCAGCTTGCCCTGGGTGTTCTGCCATCAATGGAGAGTAATTATCTTCGGCAACAACCAATATTGGATTGTTAAGCCTCAGGATAAGGTAGCTGGCAGAGCCTTCAAACAGTCACTCACCTCCATGGGCTTGAAGGCTGATGGATGGATCAGCTGGGACTAGCTGCTTCAGGGGCTCCTAAGGCAAACTGGCAGGGCAAGCAGCTCTCATCTCTCTCCGCCCTAACAGCACAGCCTTTTAAGTCCCAGAGAAAATTCATTTTTAATCTGCCTGGTGGAGGACGCTTTTTTGTTCTACATCGCCTTGATCAATCTGGACAACGTTTCATGTTGAACACACAACTTGAACATTTTACAACCTGGTTTTTATGAAAATATCCAAGACTGCTGCTTTAGAAGCAAAACTTACCCAGCATGTCAATACGACTTAAAAAATAAACATATTTTCAAGGTTATGAAGTAAATTTTATAACATTATCTCTGCAAGCCAAGAACACCTCTTGTTCTTCTTTATTTTATTTTTGTAATAATTGACTTTAAAAAAAAATTAGATTTGATAATTCTGTTTTTTCTTTTTTTTTTCTTTTTTTTTACACAGAGTTTATATTAAAAACTAATTTTTGGTTTTAAAAATGTCTTACAGAATTTATATTCAATTTTTTTCCGTTTTATAAAATTGAGTATTACAAATTGTTTTCTATTTTTAAAAAGCATTTTACAAATCACAATATCTTCCCCCTTGGAGTGAGAGGCAAAGATGCATTTCTATTGATCTGAATGGACATTTTATTGATCAACTTGTGTATCAACAGCAAGCATGTATTGGGGTTGATGTGAAGAGAATGTGATTAGTAAAACCTTATTTAAAAAGATAGCAATTTTTAAATCTCAAGTAAAAAAATAAGACATTTTAGAATAAAAGATAACATTTGCAAATCAAATTTGAAACAAGAAATATGGTACAGTACAAATATAAAATATTTGTTTTTTTTAGACATTAAAAAAACTAGATATGAAAAATAAGAATGAGAAAAAAAGATAAAACTAAATCTGAAAAAACATCAAACCTCCTCTCAAAATTTTTTTTTTAATTTTCGTCTCTTGAATGCATTTTTATCGTCACGT
Organism: Cyprinodon variegatus; assembly: GCF_000732505.1. Classification (NCBI taxonomy): domain Eukaryota; kingdom Metazoa; phylum Chordata; class Actinopteri; order Cyprinodontiformes; family Cyprinodontidae; genus Cyprinodon; species Cyprinodon variegatus. Next base: position 1,104,171 of record NW_015150650.1, read on the forward strand.
CTCAAAACTGAGGACCCAGAATTCGCATTAGACAGATCAGTTTGTTTCACAAAAAGATTTATTGACGTACATCAGTTTGTAACTCAGCAACCAAGGCATCAAAGATCGTGATCTCTGTAGGGGAAAAACTCAGGTTAGTGACCACGAAAATCTGTCGGAGGGTGATTACGAGCGTGTGAGTCACTAACCTGGTTTCAGAGTTCAGTCTGTGTCCAGAAGAAGGAGTAGAATCCAGCTGGTGTTCTGTCAGAACAGCATACGCTATCCGATCGGCACACATTGTTCCAATATACATGCACACACATGCGCAAGAGAGAATTAATCCCACATTGAATTTTAACAGCAGTGTACCGACCAACAAAAACATGTTTATTTAACTTTTAAAAAAGAAAATCAGCTTTGATTATATTATTATTTCTTGGAAGAAGAAACAGCCAGACAAGACTGAAGTTTCCGGGATGTTGAGAGAAGGAGCCTCTATAGCTAAAGCTATATTATTAGTATTATTTCAGTATTAAAAAACGTGTGTACGGGAATTTAAATTTGGTTAGATTTAGTTTAAACGTTTAAAATCCCAGACCCCAACAGGCAAAGGAAGGCCGCAGTATCCAGAAGACGAAGCTCAAGCCAGTGTTGAAGAGGTTAATAGAAGTCTAGACCAGAAGATGAGAGATCCAAAGAGGTGCCGAGGGAAAAGTTATGGTCTGAAGACAGATCCAGGGTCAGTCCATAAGCAGAAACCAACAGGAGTCCGAAGACAGATCAGGAAATTAAATCTGAAGCAGGAACAGGAAGGCTCAAAGGTCCGAACGCAGAACTGGTCAGGATCAGGCAATCAGAACAACAACAGGTACGCCAAAGAACTCTCACCAAACACTTGAATAATCTGGCACTGATTACTGGGAGCAAGCAGCTTAAGATAAACAGTGACTAGAAACTGGGCAGAGCTAGGCTAGTGAATGAAATGAACTATTAAGCCAGTCATCAGTGCCAAGAGCATGACATTTATATCAATTTACCAAGTTTTCTGTTTTAAATTAACATTTACAAAACCTTTTCTTTGCTTGCAACAATAATGAAACAAAATTCCCTCCATACAGTACAAAGTTGTTATTCTCCATGCAGTTTCAGAGCAGTAACGGATGTTATTCAGTTAGTGCTGTATTGCTCAGGGACCCTACCACCGTTAAGTTCTTCTGAGAGTCCTACAGAGCGTCTAAACTTCTCTGGCCTCGGCCCTCAGTAGAAGCACTCATGGTCTGGAGTGTTCTGATGCTCCAAATGGATGACCTAGAAAGCCTGACCATATTGAAAGATGGGAGTCATTGAATATAGGTGCTCATTCTCACATCATTGGTCTATGCTACTCGAGCCCCCGTAATGAATAAATCATGGTTTCTGGAAGGCACTCTCCAGACAGATATTACAATATACAGCTGTAGGAATAAAAAGGAATAAAACATGACTGGGTATGTTGTGTGTCTTTGCCATTCTTACTCATAGTAGTCTGAGTAGTAATAAGTGCCATCTGAAAGTACAGGGATTCCGGCAAGCAGGAAAAAATTATTTTAGGTCCAAGATTATCAGTCTTTCCTTTTGTTAGCAGCCTTCAGTTGTTTTGCTGATGTTCTTACACAAAGAGATCTGCAGGAATTAACATACATTTGTTTTCTATTTTAGCTGTCAGCCAAATAAAAAATAAATAAATGTTCATTTTCAATATTATTCTCTTAAAAATATTTGCTTAAATGCTTTAAACTAAATTAGTTTCTTTTGGTCCGAATTAATCCTGACTGTCATCACCGCCTTCCTTCTGCACAGAAAAGCCTTTAGAACATGCACCTATTTTAGGAGGCTGTTGAGGAGAGAGGTATTGCTATTTCCACAAGGTAGCTATTTGAACCAGGCCTGCAGATCCACTCAGTCAGTGGAGGCTTACCTGAGATTAACTGTGCTTCTGGCTGAGGCTGGTAGCATTAGTGGTCCACAGCTGAATGGACTTGAAGCTGAAAGCTGTTTGTCAAAGAGCTGAAGGTCAGAAAATACAACTAGGCTTTTTGTCTGAGAGTAAATGCAGTGGTAAAACTTTCTGTGGTTTTGCTGTTAGCACAGACTAATCACATCTCTACCTCTGCTTTAGGAACCACAATGTGCTTTAATTCCCTCTACTTTTTTAAGACCCTGCTATTCAAGAAACACCGTCTGCATTTGTTCTGCTGCATTGTAGAAATGATGCCAAAACAATTTAGTGGTGTTTGCACAGCTATTCTGTCATGAGGTGGAAGTGATGGATGTTCTTCAGGTTACCATCACCATATCAGTCAGTGTCACAGGGAAAGCTAATAAATTAGACCCTCGCTGATGATCTGTTTTACCTTAAATATCGTCAAAATTTTATCATTTATAGTTTTTCTTGTCCTGTTTTTTTGTTTCTTACCCCTTACATTTTTTTTTATCTTCTTACTATTATCTGTTCATTTATTGTCGATTTCCTTCCATTCATCCAATATCATGTGCAGATATAACAGGTCTAGAAAGGTGTCATGCCAATGGTGTCTGTCCCTGCTTTAATTTGTCCCCCACTGTCTAAATTGGACACAAAGGGTCCCAGCTTTTTCCTTTTTGGCTAATAAACATGTTTTATTATGACATATAACTCCTGGAACTTTGGAGGTGATAGACCTTGGTTTTGTAAAGTTACAAAGGGGAACAGATTATAGTAGGGACAGACAGCCCGATAAAACCTATAGCAAACACTATGGTGGATGAAGTTCAAGCCTAGTGTCTAATCATAATCTTAAAGGCACACTATGCAATATTTTTCAGTTAATTAATGTGTTCCATAACGTTTTGGATGATTAAATGAGTCATTTCAGGTCGAACAAAGGTTTTCTCGGTCGCCCTGGTGGTCTGTAGGGGAAATACCGTACTGGCAATTGCAGGAGCCCTCGGCCCGCACCCACAGGCTCAGAAGTCTCGTGCATCGCGAGAGTCGGTCTTGCTTTACGGCGAGAACTGCTACACGCCCCCAGTGAAAGGCATGCTCTTTGCTAGCGCAGTGGAGATATTTGTGCAGTTATCATGGCGGAACCAGCGAGAATTTTCAAACTCGAAAATTGGAACAAAATAGTCATTTACCGCAGTAGACATGGTGATTCGTTGTGTTCACCTGTCTGCTAAGCTCAAAACAACCGCGCCTGGCTTGACGGAGAATCCAGGAGAACAGCTGAGCATATTTACGACAGTGCACTTTTACTTTCGCCCTCTGGGGGGAGCCTCGCTGGAAAATCAACACTGGTTGCATAGTATACCTTTAAGAATGTGTATATTCCTTACTGGATGTGTAGAGTTGATGGGGATACCAATTCTGGCAATATGGGATGAAACAAAGACTGTTTATTAAGGATAGTACAACATAGAGAAACAGTAAATTAATATAAAACACAAATATAGACTTAAGTACTTAGTTTCACATAGGAAAAAGTACTTTTCCTACTGGATATAGCCTTTAATTATTACACGTACACTCCTTTTTCTATTTAATTTTTATAACAAGTATATGGTTGACAACAGTTTTCAATGTGATGAGAACCTTTAGACAACAGCTCCTTGTTGAAATGAACAAGGAGCTGTTGGCTTTAAGAGAAAGGAGTAACCACTGCCAACATATTCTCATTATCAGTTCGTATGAAATCGTAGGAAAAGTTATGCACAGCATTTCGTACGTTTTGGATGTTTTTCCTCCAAAAAACAGATCAGTGCGCATGCGCAGGCAGACAGACGAAAAAAGCAGATCCGCGGACGGACGTGAAACTGGGAAAAACAGTGCAATAATTACTTCTTCATGTCTCTAACTACGTTTCTTGCTGTTTTGTATCTTAGGGTTAGGGTCAGGGTTAGGGTTAGGGTTAATTGTATGTTAAATTCTATGTTATTGAATGGTGCGTAAGATGCGCATGCACAAGGATATCTTGTCTCGAGGCAAGACGTAAAAATACGACGAAATACCACGAAAAAAACATTCAAAACGTACGAAATTACGGTGCATAACTTTTTGTACGATTTCATACGAACTCATAATGAGAATACACTGACACTGCTGTCAGCGACCAGTTTTGAAGCAAACGGCCGTGTTTTCTGTTTGTTTTTTTTATCAGTATCACTGGCGATATTCTGCTATAACATGTGAAGGGAAGAATAAAACAGAAAAGCTCATCTTTCATAAACATAACACCTTTCAGTATGTTGGAGTTGAGGGGGAAAGAAACTCGGTCAGGTCTTCCTACTCCTCACGCGCTCCCAATGAGGGGATACAAATTTTCGCAGGGATAACTACCTTGGCACGACAAAGGGAACTCAGAAATCCAACTCATTCTAACCAAACTCCAGCATTCTTGGACCAGAGTGACTACATGATCCATGCAGCAGTATTCTGGGTCCATTCTCCCATTATCACCTAAAGGATGGCCTTTGAAGCGGAGAAGTTCATTTCAGAGTTCCTCACCCTTCCCCTAAAGTTGATCATCGTCGTCTTTCTCTCATGACAGAATGCGGCTTTGAATGCATACAAGCTCCCAATCACTCCATTCATCTCCTGCTCCATCACATATAAACAAAACACCATGGTACTTAAAGTGTTCTGCTTAAGTGAAGAACCCAAATGGAGCAATTCACCTTTTTCTTGTGAAGAACTCCGATTCAGAGGATCTAACCCTCATCCCTGACTTTTTCTCAGCGGTATACGTTGGTTTGCAGTAAACACTCAACTTTAGTCTTTAGGGAGAAGTTGTGTTACTTTGGATTTCTCCTTTTTTTTTTTTTTGTCTTGGCATTTTGCAGACATAGGCCTCTTTCAACCCGACTTCAATCATGGCTAAGTTAGGTAGGTCATAAGAGCGAACAGGATAACCCCAGGGGTAACTTTGTTGGAGATGTCAAAGCTTCATCCTCCTCCTCTTTAGCCTGAGAGGCGTTTCTCTCTAAGGTACATTAGAAGGTGAACATCTTCACTTTACAAAGGAAGCACATAGAAGACTCTACTCACTGATGCCAATCCATACTCCCGGCGGCTACAGAGTTTTGGGAATTGTTATAGACTGAATGGGTCAAAAGGGGGAATAAAAAGAAACCCCCCACTCTACAAGAAGGAAAAAGCATTCAAAGCAGAAACAGCTTTATCCATTTAGTGACCAAATTTATGAAGCATGTTTTAAATAAGCCCTACCTTATAGATTTCGTAAAAACGGCTGTGACTTTATATTACAAAAGGTTGAAGATAACTGTAAGATGTGGGGAAAATCATGCGTGCTTTCCTACTGGTTTTACAAATAAAAATCTTAAAGGTGTAGCAAGCAATAGTATTGAGCCCAGTTCCTTTCAGTGTTCTAAATCCCTAGAAGTTTCATTTAAACCATTTGTTCAAAAATGGGTGACGGCATCAAGAACTGAGCAACTGACCAATCAGGGGTCTCAGTTTGTCCTTAAGAGAAATGGCCCTCCCCTGTTTTCTGTTGTCGTCTTGAAGCAACTTTACTGATTTGATGTGGGAACAAAAACTTGCCCGTTGTCTTTGCCTTGTTTGCTGATCAGAGAACATTATTCATCATTTTGTAGCCTTTAAAAATATCATTGGCTTGCATTTCCATGTAGGTCGGAGCCATCTTGTAGTTGGCGTCACATCAGTTATTGCTGTGGGCAACTGACTTCTAGAGAAAGTGAGTGAGGAAGAGATCCACTTGCACTGTTGATTAGTCAATATCCTTGCTGTGCATAAACGGAGCTGTGGCTAAGTCATTTGTCAACCAGCGCTGTGGCTTTGACTCATCCACTGGAATACTGCAGAAATGAGGAAGTGATGTGTCAAGATTCCCAAACCCATTGCATACATCAGAACTGCTGCTGGGGAGGGGTTCATCAGCTAGTTCTGGGCAGAAAGTGGCAACTTTCCCAACCTGCAGGCTTTCTGGCCTCAACTGAACTGATAAAGCAACCAGTTAATAAATTAACTGACTCAGTAATATTTTGGGACAGATTTCTCTTCCATCTTTGCACAAAACTTACTGGCATTCAACTCTATTATGTCCGATTGGATGGAGAGCGTCTTTGGACATCAGGCTTTAAGTCCTGCCATTGATTCTCAGCTCGATTTAGCAGATGGACTAAACGGTGCATTAGATGGTGAAAACTGACAAAAAACTGACAATACTTAAAACTTCCTGACCTGTCTGCTATATTGTTTTAGTCTCCATGATGCTGTCTTGATACTGAGCGTTAATAACAGGAAGTGGTATTCTGCTGACTAACTAGCAGACTTCTAAGGGCAATGAGTTGCTCTGGGTTTAATTTAGAGGTATCATAGCAAAGCGGACTGGATAAAATGCACCAAAACAATTCTGAAAGCAACTAATTGGTGTTTTTTTTCCCCTCATGTAGTTTATCTTTATTATCTATATGTAACACAGTGCAGATTTTGGTCAAATCACCATAAAATGTGAATAAAAAAGGCTGTGAATTGTTTCGTAAGGCAACGAAGACCAACTGCTTCACAGACAGATGCATGTGTATCATCAAACATTCAACACGTTTGGGTTTATGTTTTATTCAGAGTGCATGTATGCACATCTTTATGTGGACAAGAAACATATTCGCAGATACCCGAATAAATAATCCATGTGAGGAGGATATTGTGAGCTGCAGAGCCTCCAGGAAAGCAAAAGTCTGCATCTCAGTCAGTAGAACAGGAGGAACTATTAGGAGGAAAGTGTTTAAATGGATTAAAAGGAGCAGAAAAAAAAGCTTCTCCTGTCCATTATTGGCAATAGTGTTAACAAATCAGATCAAGCTCTCGTACATTGATTGCTCTGGTCTCCTCCTGTCCTCATTTTCAACAGCTGCTGCCACATACACACACACACACACACACACACGCACAGGCTGCCTGACGCGCAGAGCCGCACTGCCTTCTTGTTCTGCGCGCAGAGAGCAGGTCGGAGCGCAGCAGAGCGCACTGCGTTTTTCCAGCCCCGCTGTCTTTACTCTCCGTGCGCCAGGATCTTATGGATAACCGTCCGCAGGCTTCCCAGACGCACGGCGCAGCCCCGCTTCGGCTCTTGGATCTTTATTCGTTCGTGTTCGCTGTTTAAAATCGAGCGAGACTTTGTGGAATCTACTGTGGACGATCCTCCCGACGGCTCGGAGCCACATGAGCGCGGCTGGCTGGGCTAAAAGCCGCTCCGCTCTGCTTAAAGGAGGTTACAATAACCGTCCTGAGAGCTGGACTTTTTAAAGAAAGAGCGCAAAAAAAGAAAGACATAAAAAAAACAAACTGAGGCGTTTTCTTTCATAAACGGATGTTGTTTTTTTGTTTGATCCAGCAGGTTATTCAGCGCTCTGAGATTTCACATCGCCTATAACCTTTGAACAATCCTTTTTTTTTTAATCTTCTATCCCCAAGTTGGATTTAACCTTAATATTCCTATTTATGAATGTGGCTGATTTGGATATCCACCGATCGCTGCGCATTTGGAATCGGTAAGACGGCATTGTTTGGATATTTTATTATGTTTTTTTATATAACTTTATGACTTATGATAATTATTTCACGCATTTCTGCAAATATGAAATGACTGCAATGTTTAAATAATAGCCTTTTAATGGATCTGCTCTGTTATAGCCTGCAATGTCGGTTAGAGGCGCATTTTCCTCCCCGCCTGCTGCACTAAAATCATAAATATAAGTTTTAAACTTCGGCCAGTTTTTAATAGATTTATTGATTTATTATCAACAATTAACACTCTTTTTAATCAGCAGTTGTTTAATAGAGGTAATGCTGCATAAATGCTCCAAATATCTGCGCGCGCTGCAGGTTTCTACTCCAAAAGAAGCCGAACAATAGGCTGATTTAATGCAGATCTAGTTGCGCTGCTTCTATCTGCTCCTGTTTATGGTAGATGTGGTTGCAGCACGATGCAGTCACGCAGACCTCCATCCATCAGGCGGGACGCGCAATGTGCGTGTGTCCCGTGTCTGATCCAACCACGGGAGGAGCTCTTTAACCAGGCTTCTCTTCCCCCTCATCCACTGATTGAATAGAAACCACCAAGGTCAGCCTCACGTTGGCTCCTCATGACACCATGCTGACACTCTAAGATCACCTTCAAGACAGCTACTTTATTGTTTTATTTTTTTCTAGGAGGTTTAACAAACCAAAACATTTATTAGAGCAATCCTAAATGGGCTTATAGTTGTGAGCTTGTAGTGTTTTAGCCCACTTTGTTCTCCACAGTCCACAGAGACACATGCAGGTTTTGTTCAGTGGTGTTAAGCTCCTCTGTTCCAAAGTGGAAAATAACCTTCAGATTTCTAATGCTTGTGAAATTTCACTGAAACACTTTTACATAATGAATTGAATTACAGCTTTATTCATTAAGCACATCAAAAACAACACATTGATGCACCACTGAGGGATTTTTAAATGTCAGCTGAATAGTTATGTTACTAACTTCTAAATCATCTCTTTCTCGTTAGATCTAATTCTTGATATTTTCTCAATTATGTCTGCAGGAAATGAAATGCTATTTATATTCGCTAAGTGGTGTAGTTATTTTGTCCTTTATTTATGGTTTATTAAGATAAAATAAAAAATTTCAGAGATCCTGTCGAAAAGAAAATAAGATATAGTAAAACATAATACAGCATGCGAAAAATAAACCTGAAATAGGGACAATACTCAGGATAAGCAAATGAAAAGTCAAACAATATGCAAAAAAAAAAAAGAAGGAGCAGCATCAATCGTCTTTTTGTCCTATTAAAATGGGCTGACATTTTCCCAGCGACACCACTTCTGACTAATTCAGCTTCTGTGGTGCATTTTTCCAGGAAATAAAAAAGTCTTTTGACCTTTGAAACAATAAAAAAAAAAAACACACATAAATATATATACTAGGAGGAAAATCTAGGAAAGGATTATTTTATTTAAAAGCAACTAAAGTAAATTTAATGTAATAAAAAATGATCCCTTTTTGCACAATAGATTGAAACAAAAAAACAAACATATTTTCTGGAATTGATTTAACATGACTTTTATGCAGAAGCAGCCCAATATATCTGATCTAAACAGTCACTGTGATGATGATGTGTGCAATAATCTAACAGCAGAGGATTGCCTGGATGCAAAATAAGAAAACAGGGATAAAAATTAAGGTACCTGTAACTTTTATCACCATCTTAATGTTTAACATTAAGATGCAGTTAGAAATCCTGCAGTCCCTCTGGTTTGATCTGTGATCTTCAGAAAGGCTGCTGTACATATATTGCTTCCTGTTTGGGCTTCTGGAAAAGAGTATTTAAAGGAAAGGGAACAGTAATGAAGTTATCGTTGTCTTTGGGATGGAGAGGCAATGACTTTGCAAAACCAATTGCTTCTTAACGTGAGGCGTCTACCACCTTGGTATGAAAAATATGAATCTATTTTCTGCTCCCTGGCACCTATCTGCAATCTGCCTCAGATGGGCCTCTGGAATTAGCTTGCAAAAACCTCTCTTATTCCTATCTTCAAAAGCCCATTTATCTGTAGCGGAAAGCCGATAAGAGACAGGGCCTGCTTGGCAAATGTGATAAGAGGGTGAAAAATCCTCCAGCTATTTGTAATGTAAGAGTTCAGGCAGATCACAGCTGGGGAAGACATGACAAACCCCGCATCATGAGACTAATGCCTTGTGCCCCCTGAAGCCTGGATAGGCGATAGAAGAAGAAATGGAGATTTATTCTGGATGCGTGCATGAGCTCAGAGGTGAAAAATGATGGCGAGCAACGTTGGAGAAAATTGTCCCAACATTTGGATGCAACGCTGCTTTCTGCCGCGGAAAGCCGCGGAAAATTCAGAACGTATGGAAGTTTTATTCTGCCAGTTGGTGTGGGCCTGATTTCTAATACAGTATAAAGTCCTGCTAATAAAAAAAAAAGGGGGTGGGCTTCAGTTAGATGTGTGTTTAAAACGACGCTTAGGGTGGAGCTTGTACTCAAAGTGTTTTAAGTCCCAACTGGAATCTGTCTGAGACATGGAGTTTATCCAAATTGGCTTATGCAGTGAGACTTAAGCCGTCCTCTGAGATACTCCAAGAAATATAGAAGGCTGCTTGTGCTGCAGATTTGAAGAAAATGTTCCACTCCTCCAGGCAAGTGAATGCCAGCAGTACTTGTAGTATACATATACAGATCCTTCCTATCTGTGTGCCGTTTCTTCCTCACCTACAGAATAGAAGCCAGGTTTGTTTCAGCCGCTTTCTGCATCCAAACCAAGTGATTTTCTAGTGACAAACATCAACCCTTAAAAGAAAACAAATTTGACCAACCTTTTGCATACTTTGCATCACGCTTTTAGCAGAGCACCAAAGACTTATTGTTCTAGTAATTCTGTTTTTATAGAAGGCCAGTTCCCTGGAAAAATGATTCTTCGACAGTTTATGGGACACGTTTTTACACAGAGGTTTATAATGAAACCAGTTTCAATGAGGCAAATTCAAATTCTATTCATTCAAGTTCAGTTCATTATGCCAACTGATAAAAGGTTATTTTTAATAGTTTTTTGTGCCTAATTAAACAAATTTTAATAAAAGTGTGTGTAGCAGGCAGCTAATTTTAAGAAAATGTGCTCCTAGCGAGGGATTTCTCTCATTCAGGTGTGTGTGGGTCATAGGAAATCATAACAGTTGATGCAGAGCCTGTGTACTTCAAGGACACTCCCTGAGCCGCGGCACCTGTGGGTGGAAGATAGAGAATTTATGCTCCTCCTTGCTGCACTTAGATCTACATCTTTATCCTGACAAGAGACCCACCATAAAACACCTTCCCTGCACCAGAAGCAGAGCAGGACTTCTCTTGGGAGAGGCGATTGACAGGCTTGTTTTTTATTTTTTTTTAGTACACATTACAGATCCTTCTCTGTTTTTAAGGTTTAGGTTATAAATAAAGTTCGGGTGCTATGCAAAGCCAGTGGCTGTGAAGGGCCGTAGCAGAGCCGGCTAGAGAAATTCCATTATTGTATTGCTGTGTTTTATTTTAAAGCTACTGGTGTGACTTCCGTCAGACAGCGGGGGATTTATGTGCAGGTCCAAATGGAAGTGACCGGTGACCTTTCCTGTGGCGTTAGCCGGCTTTCAAACTGCCACACAATTGACTGCTTCGACAATGAGCCGAAGCTCTTTGTCCCCCATCTCTTCCTCTCTGATGCTATTTCCTAAATGTGGGCATCTGCTTGCTGAGGGACCTGGGGCTTAAAATGTTGCTTGCGTTATTTTTTTTTCCTCTCCCTCTCTCCCTTTTTTAATTTGCTTTCCTCTCAGCTCAAAATGTCAGCTGTGTGCAGCTACAGCACAAAGCAGTCATCCAAGGTCTTTTGTATTCCTCCAGGACTGCTGAAGGCTTGGGTCACTCAGCCAGCCACTCAGTGGGTTATATGTGTTTGAGGCTCTAGGTTGGTCGTGCTGAGCTTTTTGCATGGTTTGACTGGCAATGCGGTGCCTGAGGGGCAGGGTTGAAATGGAGGACGGTACCCTCACATGTTGTTATTGTCGTCTATCTGACAGAGAAAACCTTTTTCTCCTATTTCCACAATTTATTCTTTGATAGCGGGACACGATTCCGGGGAGAAAGGCCGAAAAACTGGATTTCTTTGCTTTAGAGCTGCTGAGCATCTCCTGCCTCTGTTAAAGGAGAGATGGAAACACTTGAATAAATCCACCTCTTTTGAAGCCACCACCCTGGATCAACCTGTAATTCTGGCAGCAGCACATTTTCCACCTCTCCGTCTCGCCCTTTTCCCCCCCGTACCGATTTCCTTCAACAGTGCTTCCCCAAGAGCGGCCCGCATCTTTTGTTACCTTTATGAGGCGTAATTAAATGTGCGCGGCATGGCACAATGTTTGAGCAGAAACCCCAGGCGTGCCATTAGCCAGATGTGGCTGCTCAGCCCTTAATGATAGAGGAATAGAGGCGGAGAAGACGAGCCCAGGAGTCCTTCATCACGCTATCCCGAGGTGTTGTGTTGGCCTAATTGCCCCATCGTTTTTGCACCGTACGAGCCCCTGTGACACTAAGCTTCATGCATTCATTATGTCTTGTCACAGCACTGCTTTAGGCCGCCGTGCTCAAGTTTACCTGGAGGTGGGTGGGACATGTCCGCAAAAATGACTCATGAATGGACTTCCCAACAACTCTGCTTTAAGCATTGGACGAACAACACAGAGGGAAGCGCCGCATGGTCCAAATATGATGCAGTTGGCCTTAACGATGTACCATTGGTTCAGCTGATGCTCGGTTTCTGCTCTGATCAGTTGGCACGTCTTAAACTGATGTGAAAAATGACACAATAATGATAAATGTTACACATTTTAAAGGGAAAATAAAAAGCATTTAATAACTAATGAAAGAAAATATTAACAAATAGATATCACATGTGAGAATGAATGTGCCTTATGTGATCTCAAGCCACGGCTGCTGAATGCACCTAAATATCGGCCTATCGGCGTATCATCCAGTTAGGAATGTCTAAGTATTTATGCAATTGTTAACTTTTTTTACTTTGTTCAGTAAAGAGCAGGATAATATGTCCAAATATATTCATTACAATGATATTATTCCCTGCAATATAACTGCAAAGGACTGCTTAGATGTAGGTAGGCGGTTGTATCTCAGGTGCTGTGCATTAAAATAATTATTTTCAGTACTATAATGTTTTGAATTTGCTGAAATTTACCTGGTAAACATTCGACTTGTCAAGATCCTAAAGCACAGGGAGATTGGGGGATGGGTTTGGGGTGACTGACAGGAAAAAGACTCATAGGAAAGTATGATTATCTCAGTTTTCAACAGTTACTCAATGTTATGTTTTCCTAATATTGTGCATCTCTAAATTTAACAGATTTTTCTTTTTTTTAACTGATATTTAGAAAACAGAAAAATAAGTGACGGGTCACCAATCCAAAAACAAAAAACAAAATAAGGGTGCATCTTTTGTTGAAATTCTTTGCAGAAAGGATACCATCGTTATGCATTAAACTTATCTATGTGCATAAAAAAAAACACCATAAACAGAATTGTTCTTCATATTCTGGGGTTGGTTTTGGTTTAAGCTTTCTCTCTGTGTGTGCTAGTAGTCAAGAATTGATGTACATGTGAAAGACAGAGCAACCAGGAGTGCTAAAAAGACTCTATCCTCAAAACAACATTCTTGTCTGTCTCTGCCTGGGGGTTTTGGAATTGCTCAGGGATCAGACTGACAAACGCTGACTGATCGGATCACATTCACACAGTATTTCCTTCCAGCTTTACCCCAGATCTTACCATAGAGACTTCTCATATTTCTTTTTAAGCCCTTTCACTTGCAGTGTATTAAATCCCCCCCCCCTCCATTCCACTTCACTGCTCTCCTCGTCTTCTAATCCAGGCCTTGTTTCTTTTTTTTTTTTTTTTTTTAATCCAGGCCTTGTTTCTTTTTTTTTTTTTTTTTTCCCCTTAGTAAGCAGATTCGAGTCGGGAGTTTTAATTAGATGCGTCTTTGTCAAGATGCGGATGTGTCGGGTGGTCCAAGCACAGCCTGGGGAGTGTTAGGTGGAAATGGGCCTACATACCAAACATACGGCACCCTCTCGCTGAAAAGCAAGCCTCTTCGTTAGCGAGGAACTGACGAGCTGCCGCTCACATTTGGGTAATTAAAATTGCCACAGATTGTGGAACAGCTGTGCAATTTAGCACTGTGGAAACACCAGCAAGTCGAGAGAGACTCTGCAAACAGAAGACGGAGATGAAGTGGATTCATAGAGCACCTCGCTCAGGCCCCATCCAAGATCTCTCTAGTGGCCAAACATTATGCTTTTCTCCGCTTCTCTGGCAGGACGGCATGGCAGATTATTTAAATCGGACTGTTAGAGGGAGTCCTACTGGATGGATGGATGTGGGAGACATCGCTGAACTTTTACTTTCAGAACGAAAGCCAAAAAGAGGCTGTTGTCTTTAAAGAAACAACTAGTTCTCCTTTTCCCAGCTCTTTTTATTTGGTCTCAGCCATGTTGAACAACTTGGATCAGACAGGGCTGCAGTCTGTTCCCATGGGCTGTTTACGGTAAGTTTTTAAGACAAGTCATCGGCCCTGTCTACAGCTGTGCTGAATGGATGAAGTGTGTGTGTACAAAGTCTCTGCACTTTCTTTCCATGTAATTTGAGTTCCTTTTCATCTCTCCTCCTTTGTTGAGCCTTTTTTGCCCCATAAAACCAAATTATATGTGAGAAGTAATTAAATCATCCTGGGCTTCGTTTTGTTTCTGTTTGATTACAGTTAATGTGTACCATTCCATCCTCCACTTTTATTTGCCTTGTATTTTATCTCTACTGATCCGCAACATGTGGTTTTCGGTTTAAGGATCAGGGAGTGGTGAAAGCGTGGGGGAACCCCCCCCCCCCAAAAAAAAAAAGAAGAAAATGCTTCTACACGCTCAGTTTAAGCCGGTCTGTGGGCCTCTTCCTGGCTTTTACACAAATAAATACAAACATATTGAGATGTGGGGTTTTATGTTGAAATGAGCGGATTTTTCAAACAGCAGAAAAAAAATGCACACTGAGTACTTTGGAAGTATTTATGTATCATTTCACATTGTTTTGGGTTTTATTGGGACTTTGCATGGTATCCCAAAACAAAGCAGTGCAGAATTGTTAATCAAAAGTTTTTTTAGTAAACGAACATCTGAATAGAGTGCCATTCGGTTATTCACAGCCAATACTTTGCTTTCATTCAAACCTCTGCCAGCTTCTAACACCTTGAGGTTTTAGACCAGAATCCTGCAACCTGTGACCCCGAAATCTCAACTGGCTCTTTTGAACTTCTTAAGTGGCTACGAATGATAAAGAACTTAGTAATGTTTTTAAATACAGATATAGCTTTTAGTAGGTTTTCAGTTTCATTTGTTAAATTAACATCCAACAGAAGAGAATGTATCTATTTCCTAAATGTTTCCATCTAAAATTGTCTTGTTTTTTCTAATTGGGCTTTAATAAAAATGAAAACAGAAATTAAAGGTAGATATTTATAAGTAAATATCTTGTCTGTTTGAAAGGTCTATATTACTGAAGATGATTAGGGTTACTAAAAATAAAAGAAAACATCCATCCATTTTCTGACACGCTTTTCCATGCGGGGTCACGAGGGTTGCTGGTGCCTATCTCCAGCTGTCAATGGGCAAGAGGCGGGGTACACCTGGGACAGGTCACCAGTCCATTGTAGGGCAACACAGAGACAAACAACCATTCACACACACCTAAGGAGAATTTAGAGAAGCCAATTAACCTAACCAGTCATGTTTTTGGACTTTGGGAGGAAACCGGAGTACCCAGAGAGAGCCAACACATGCTCAGGGAGAATATGCAAACATGCAGAAAGATCAGGAATCAAACCCGGAATCGTCTTGCTGCAAGGCAGCAGTGCTACCCACTGCACCACTGCGCAACCTGAAAGAAAACATAATCCTTAAAATAAAAAGTCTAAACCCTGACTTTTTTATTCCAGTAGCTTTAATATTCCTCAATGCTTTAATCTAGATCAGCTCTTGAAATGTTTTATAAAGTTGGACTGAGGGAAGGAATGTCCTTTTGCATTGTGAAGGTTTCAGATCCCTGCTTTAGACAAAATAACTCATGTTTGATCTGCTTGGATGGAGTCTGTGAACATAGGCTTTAAAGGTGCAGACTTTGACTGGGTCTTTGTTTCAGATAAATATGCTTTGATCTCAATGGATCCATTGTAGGGCTGCAACTAACGATTATTTTTCAAATCCATTAATCTGTTGATTATTTTTTCAATTAATTGATTAATAATGGAATAGTTAAGATAACTAAAAGAAGATTTTTAATGAAATGGAACCAGGTTAAACTCAAACTTTTCCACTTGAGGAGTTCTGGATAGAGCATATTGCTAGACGAAAAAGTTTTCTTAATCCTAAATGCAAAATTTTCATGTAGTTTTTTTACAATCTTTGTATAATTTTTGCTCTAATTGGGTTGCTCTGTCAGCTAAAGGTATGTTTGAGAGTCCCTATACTCCAGTTAACGATTAATCGATTGCTAAATTAGTTGAAAATTATTTCAGTAATAGATTAATCACAATTAATACGATTGTTTCAGCCCTAATCCATTGCTGTCCAGGATCTGTGTGTTTATTGCTGTTCGTCTGCCTTTAGGTGGAAGCTTCACTAGTTCTTTGGGAGATAAAAAAACAAAAAATAAACATTTTCATGTCACAAATTTTCTCCAAAACCATCCTTTATAAAGAGAGGACTTATTTGGTGAGCTGCAGTTATAATAAGGTGGTTTTATTACTAATCAGGTGACTTCTGAAAACAAATAGTCATGTTTGTTTACATTTAGGAGTATCAAGATGGAGGGGGCGGTTTAGAAAGGTTTGCCATACTTTTGGGATTTTTTTATTTGTTAAATATGTTTAAAAAAAACATGTAATGTTTTCGCTCTGTCTTGTTAAATGAAGATGCGTGGAAATATTTTTTATCATAAGCTATAGAAGGTGTTATTATACTTATAAGGGTGGATCCTGGTTGTGTTTCCTCTTGTCTATCAAGTGTCAGTGTCATGTCAGAGGGCCCTGCTGTGGCCCCTAGCTCTGACAGACAGTGAATGGAGAGAGCCCAGGGAACTTGTTAAATTTCTGCAATGCCAGGCTATGCTGACTTTGACAGGAGACATTCCCTCCCAATCTCCTTAGGTCCTCTGCCAACATCATCAGCCAGGACTCGCCTAGTGAATGAGGCAGCAGTGACAAAGCAACGATAATCATGTGAAAAATGTCTATCTGCTGTAATGCCTGGTGAAGGAAAGCGGACAGGCAGGCGCAGTCGGGGGAGGCTAGGCGAAGCCCCGGTGGAGCTGTCATTTATTTATCTATGTGAAGTGTCTTCAGAGGTGAGGAGAGGTGGCAGAGGCTTCTCTCTACCACAGGGGTCTTGCTTGTTCCTGGGGAATAGGAAATATAATTGGCCTGCCCTCACCCTTGGCTATGGCACCAATCAGGCTTTTCTCCCTCCTCTCTCCCCCTCAGCTCGCTCGCAGACATAGCTGAGGAGATGAGACAGTGCTGGCCTTCCAGGCCCTGAGCAGGGACAACCCCAAACAAGACTTGTCACTTGTGCTTACAGTGGCACTTATTTGATTGGAGGAGTATTTCCCTTCCCTCCCTCCCTCTTGCTCTGCATTCTGCCTCTGCGTCTTCTAGGCCTGAGCTGTAACACTAGAAACCTGAATCTGGCTTGCCTGAGACTATGCACGGCTACTGCTGTGCGAAGCAAATGACTTTGCTGTGAGGGACAGGCCACCTGTTGGTGACAGGGGGAGGCCAGGGGTTGACACAACAAGTGTAGCTGTCAGAAAGGCAGTTAAAGTCGGCTCCAGCTGTTTCAGTAGTTTCCACTCACCCGTCAATCACCGCACACTGTGAGCCTACAGATACTCCCACATATTCTACTTTTATAATTTCTGGGTTCAACATTTTTAAAACTAAATCTCCCAGATATCCAAGGTGAAATATCCCAACCAATTTTTTTTTTTTTTTACTGTTTTCAATCTAGCATCATGGGTGTGTTGAGTATCTATTAGAAAATAGGAGCTGTCAAAACATTTGATCATGTATGAACCTTCCCCTCAGCAGATCTGTTTCTGCTTTTCTGCTTGTATATGTGCTATTGATCTGTGGGTGCAGAAGCAAGGGATAAAAATATTTCCTCCCAACACTGGCATCCCACCAGGCTCCTGTCAGCCACGGATCTGTGCTCCAGTCAGAGGAAGCATCTTAGTTTTCCAGAAGCCCACAGGAGTCTTCAGTTACATGTTGCAGGGTGGGATACTGTGACATGGTGCTGCTGCAGAGCACCTGAGCATGTTTATGTAGAAACTCGACAAAATAAAGCAGTGCTCATAACAAATATAGCAGTAAGTCCTATAAAATTGTCTTTGACTTGACCAGTCTTTGTAGATCCTGCTCTGGCTGTAGAATTCAATGCAAGTCAGTTTATTTATATAGTGCTAATATACAACACGTGTCATCTCAAGGCACTTTACAGTTCAGCAGATCTTACAGTCAAATTGATTCAGTTTTCTATGTAGGGGAAATCAGTTGATTGCATCGACTCATTGACTCGAATGCAATCCCTCACACTAAGCATGCTTGTAGCGACAGTGGAGAGGAAAAACTCCCTTTTAACAGGAAGTAACCGCCAGCAGAACCATGGTTAAGTGTGAGCGGCCATCTGCTGAGGCTGACTGGGGTTCAAGGAGACAGAAGCAGAGATACAAAAAAGCAACAGTTTGCACAACTTGTGTATTGGGGAACCTATGTCCACATGATTTAAAGGAAAATTCCAGTTTTTAACACTTTTAGCCCATTTTCTGTAGTGTCCAGGATGAAATCGAATGATCGACACCAAAATTTTGAC
>NW_015150650.1:1123025-1148046 GCF_000732505.1 Cyprinodon variegatus
GTCAAAATTTTGGTGTCGATCATTCGATTTCATCCTGGACACTACAGAAAATGGGCTAAAAGTGTTAAAAACTGGAATTTTCCTTTAATTCCTCCTTTTAACAACAATTATTCCCGCTGCTGTATTCATCTATCATCTATCTCCTCAGCATGACAATATAGCGATATAGTGATTTTTATGTATTAATCATTGCAGATATGAAAGCACAAGTACAACAAACTGATAAGATAAGTATAGAAGAATAGAAAATCCCTTAATTGTCCCACAATGGGGAAATTAGTTGATAGTTTGACATAACTTACCAACTTTACATTTAAAACAGCATTACCCACATAATAGAAATAGGTAGCGCTCCTGTATGTTACGCACAGGGACTGGACATCTTTTTTTTTTTGGATCAGATTTTCAGAATAGTGTTTTGTATTTTTTTTTTTCTAAAAGGTAAAACCACATGAGCACCGTATGAAAAGCAGTGGTCAGTAACAGGTGCAGGAGGGGCATAGCTGGATTAATCAACACTGTAAACGGCTAAAGAAAACTCAAGCAACTCCTTCAGTTTTGCTTGCATATAATTTAATGTATATTTGAAGCAAGACGATGAACATTTTTTGCAATCTTGAAACTGTATTTAAAATTTAAAACGGAATAAAAATAAATGTACTAACACTGGTACACTGAAGAAAATAATATATGAGTAAGTTAAAAAAAAGTCTTAAATTAAGTGCATTTACCCTTACTTTTAGTAGGTACATAAGATTTGCAAATAAAATTAGTATTTTTACTCTTAAAATAAGAAAATTAGATAATATGCACTTGAAATAAGACAATGATTCTTATTTTAAATGTAAATTGTCTTGTTCATTTGGCAGTGTCTCACTTTCCTCCTTAATTCAAGAAAGAATTCAGTTATTTTAAGAAAAAATTACTTATTTAGATTACTTTTTTTTGCAGTGTAGTCGAGTATAGACTGAAATAATCCCACATTTTACTTGACCAATCTAGTCAACTTTTAACTGCTTATAGAATGCTTCTCATCAAGTTTATTATTTTACTGATATAAGAAATTAATGAGGAATCTCAGAGATTTAGCACACTAGATCAACTTAACTCTGACGATTTTTATATCTTCACCTCCACTTTTTTTCCCGGTTACCACTATGTTTGCATTGGCCTCCTCAGTTCAGTCATATGCATCTTTGCTAGTGACAGATATGAATGGCAAACATACATTTCCCTCCTGCTGCTGAATGAATGTAGTGTAAAGGCTCCACAGTCTGGACTAACTAATCCAAGGATTCTGGCAGATGTGAGAGAAGGCTGCTTGAGCACACAAGCTGCTCCCTTCACTTCATCTGTTTGCATATCTCTTATTCAAATACTTGCGGTAGCCATCTGGGTCATGCCGGGTGGGTCTGGATGAGCATATGATGAAATAAGTACAGAAACAGAACTCGCCGTAGAATGACTTTAGACAAACAGGCTGGTTTTTAACTGAAACACCTAATTACAGCGATCGCTAGCACAGATCAGACAAATCGTTGATGGGGGCGAGTTCCTTTAGAAAAACACTGACATCGCAGCATTTAGTATGTAATTTACCAGGATAATTATCACGTTGATGTTATAGACAGCAAACCTGTTTACTTCGACAATCCTGCACTCATAATTAGCTAGTAAACCTATACTTTTCCAATACGCGGTTAAATCAATCTGGTGCATATGCACACATTGCTTCAGCAGCCTCACTGGTGTTGAAATGAATGCATTATAGAGGTGACTCAGTTCTGCAAATTAAATTTTCTGAGCCAAAAAAAGAAATTGGAACAATTGTTACCTGCTGTCATTTCTTCTTAGACCTAAATATTTCAAACATTGGCCTTTCAGACATTTCGTTTGACTTATTTCAATCATATTTTAGTCTAAAGACATTTATACGATACATTGTCCCATTGCAAATACATTCAATGTATTTTAATTTGGGTTTTTTATTATGATTTTGCACAATATACATCACCATCATTTCTGTTCTATTGTAATCACACTGCTTAGTGTCTCTGCATGTTTAATTAGCTCTAAGAGAACTGTTACTCAGAGTTTCTTTATTTAATCCTTTTTTGCCGATGGTGTTGAATGCTGTGTGATTAGAATGATTTTTGTCTGCATTACTGTATTTTCCTCCTCAACCATTTATTATGATGTTTGTCCATAGAAGTGATATTAAGTTCTTTTTTTAAACACCTAGGAAACAGCTCTTTAAAATCTCTAAAGTCGAAATAATATTTATACTACCGTAAGTACCAGCTGAGCTGAAAAGGAGGTGCCAAGGAAGCAGAGAAGGTGCAAGGAGAAGAGAGAGGAGTTGGAAATTCTGATGGGCAATTTGAGATCTTTAAGAAAATCTTTAAAAAGAGCTAAAAAGGGAGAACTTAAACACCTAGCCAGGAAGAATATCGGCAATGCAGTATTATGCTTTTTACTGAAACATGGCTGCAGGAACGACTCCAGCTTGATTGTGGCTGGCTCTCTGGCCACACAAGCACACAGAGATTTAGAGACGGCTGGAAAGGTCAGGATGAATACTGTCAAACACCGAGTGAGTGTCTGAGAGCATTCGGTCATTGGCTTTTCCAAGTCCTGTGCAGGTCAGACCACTACAGAAGATGCTTCCTTCCTGCTAGCTAAAATAAAAGTAATTCCACTAATTTGTTCACGAAGCTATTAGTCCAACTGTGTTTGATTCAATTTCAGTAAAGTACTGAACAAAGGGCATCATAAAGAACAAGTAAAACACCAAAAACATGACAGAGAATGTTACAGAGAAAAGTTCTCATCTCAAAGGGGAAAAAAAACATATAGCCCAATTTCCAGCCTGTGATGTTAAGGTTTTCCATCTAAACTGACAGGTCAGGTATACAAGTGTACAGAATAAATCCTAATTTTAAGGGTTAAAGGTGACTACAAAATATTGACTGTGGGTCTGAATACAAATGCTATCCATACTTTTTCAGATATCTTTTAGGTGCATACTGGTCCAGTAAGTAGTCACTGCTGGACTTAAAAACTTTCAAAAGCATGTCCATTGTTGAGGTTAGATCACTCGTTTTTTCCTAAAAGGATTAAACTCTCTAAGTCTTAAACCATAAGGTATTTCTCATGACAGCAGAGATGCCTAGCCTCTACTAGCCAAATATACGGCCCATTTTTAGCTTTCCTCCTCCTCCACCTCCAGCATCTCTTCCCTTGTGAAGCAAAACTCCTGATGTGTCTCACTGATATGTCATCACAGATTATTTATACACTCCCACCTTCCTAGACTAGGTTTTACATTTGTGATGTCAGTGACGGAAGATATCTGCCATGTCATGAAACCTAAATCAGGGCGGGGGGGGCACGCTTTTGATCATTTATTGTCGCACTTTCTCATAATAAAGTTTAACTACTTGTATTTATGTTGCACATGAAGGACCAAGGAGCAGTGAAGTTTTAAGATCTGCATTCCGCCTTGTGCTTCTGCAGCCCCCAAGTAACCCTGAGAGCATTAGTAGCATAATAGAGTGCTGGGTTACCAGACAAAAAGGTCAGCAGCAGCAGCTTTATGGGTCTAATGATAAAATGTGTGTCTGCAGAAAGAGTAAAACCCTCAACCCCCCCTTCCATACCCAACACACACACTAATACCGCCATCACCTATAGCACATTTCTGCTTTTATGATGACAGCTGTGCAGAAAAGTCATGTGTAAAGGTGACTGCAATGGTATTTGGTGTCCTGGCTAACCCTGCAGTAAGGCCCCTCGGGTGGAAGCTTGGGTTGCAGCTGCTAGAAACCTGAGGCTTGATGTCCGCATCAAAAGTAAATTCCACTTAACGTGCCACATCCTTTTCCACTGTGGCCCGGGGGCTTCAGAAGCCACAAACACCTTTATATAGTGCATGCTATGTTTGCCTTGAAGTGGGATGGAGGTGTGAGAGCAACAGGATGTTTGGCAACAGGTGCCAGTGGGCTCTACCCTGTTTCCAGGTTTCCATCCACCACTTGCCACCTTGCTCCTACCCAACTGTTTAATGCCTCAGTAGAGCTAGTAGCCTTGATCCTAGGAGCCTTGTCGGCTTCATAAGGTGATATAAGACAAAATCTAGATTTACAGTTCCTCGCAAAAGTATTTATATCCCTGCACCTTTTTTTTTTTTTACACTTTGTTATGTTACAAGTTCAATGTACGGGTTTCAAACTAACTAAAAGTTGTGCTTCATTGTGAAATGGAAGGAAAATAAAAGCTATAAAGATTTTTTTTTACCAATTACAAATTTAAAGTGTGTAATTTAGTGAATAGATACACTATATATGTCTAGCAGATCTTGTGGTCAGATCTATCTTCTTGGGACATAGACAAAACTCAATCAGACTTAAGTGAAACTTGCTGCAGTTTCTTAATAGGATTTAGGTCTGGACTTTGATTTTACCATTCTAACACACGGTAACTCTTTATTTAAACAAGTCCCCTGGTATTCTTTATTTAGCTTCACCAGTTCTCCCATGAATACAAAAGCAAATGTTTAAAATTCTATGACAATAACGTTGGTGCTGGTAATCCAGGAAAAGAGAATGAACATTTGTAAGGCCCTATTTTCTTGGCCGTTCATCCTCAAGCCTCCAGCATCATTTGAGAGTTTTACATTTATGAAACAAAAGAAAAAAGAAAAATCCTCGGGGTCATAGATATGTAGTGGGTGCTTCGTGTGCAGACTTGGAATCTGTGGGATGCAAAATACGTGTGGGGATATGGAGGCTGCTACAGCTCGGATCCACGATGGTTTTCCTTGCCTAGAGTCAGGATCTAGCTCCCATTGGTATTAGAACAATATTTATTTGTGTTAGAGGGGAGGTGATTCATTTTACTCAAAAATCACTGGCACAGTATGGGTGAAGGCTGCCTCTCGCTGCGCATTTTTTCCTCTCATTAAAGGTGTCCGCGCCCAGAGGAGCAAGCCAATGCCTACCGCAAATTTCCGTGTTAGTGCCAGCTCCGGCTTTTCTTCTCTTTGTGAGCTGTCTCTCCCTGCAGAACAAACTCACCGTGTGTGGGTTGAGGCAAGGGAAAGGGTCACAGATTTTTTATCACTGCATTATTTAAAATCCTGCCGAGTTTGTTTTTCCCTCTTAGCACATTCATCCGAGTAAAAAGCAAAGTGTAATCTTGAGAGAAAAGAAGAAAAGGAGGAATGCAAGATTTGTAGCCCGGGGTGGGTGATGACTCACCTAGACAATGTTGAGATGAAATGGGGGGAAAAAAAAAAAACAAGTTCAATGGGAGTTTTTATTGAGCAGTGCTTAAAGCCACCTTTCTCTTAACAAGCTGCAGTGAGAGGTGGTTTGCCTACCAAGCTTGCCTGCAGCTCTCTGCAGGGTGATTATGTCACAGCGGGCCAGTCAGAATGATGTGTATCTCTCTGTTACAAGGCGGCTCAAATGCAGCAAAGGCTCTGACTAGGAATATTATTATTATCTCCTCCAGGATCCTCTCCTCGGCATCAGCGCTGCTGCTTTGTGGGAGCTCTGGGGAAAGCTGTTTTTGAAATAAGCTGCCTGTCTTTTATTCTGCTTCTCAGACAATAATATTCACAAAAGCTTTTTTTTTATCATTATTTCCCACCACCCACATGGACAATGGTGGAAAGGCTGTACGATAAAGCGATGATCTAGATATGTGGAGAGTGAGCTTTTTTTTTTTTGTCCTACCTTCCCTATCATACCTTTTCATGGCAGCCCAAAGGGACGTTTTTTAGTTGTGGCTCCTGACCAACCAATCAGGAAGCGGTGAGCCGTGTCTTAAAGGGCTATCTGCCATCTCTGATGGCGTGAAGCCTAGAGAGCCAGAGGAGGCCGGCAGCGGTGCTCCGATTTCTATCAGGGCCATGGTGTAATGACGAACTGCCTCCTGATAGCACACAGAGATTACCCCCAGCCTCTTATCACTGCTGGCATACAGTTTGACATTAGAAAGAAAGGGAGACCCCCCCCTCGCACACTCAATGCTTCACTGAAAAGATCCAGTTGAATTCCTGCTTTTGTTTCCTTGTCTTCCATTTGTCCGTGCAGGACTTCCTACTCCTCTGGAGCCTTGCAAGCTTTTAAACCACCAAGCTCCAAATCTAGTGTTTCGTTAATTGAGTTAAATGGATTGCAGTGGTTGAGATGATTTGTCTGTTGGCTTTTATTGCTGCAATTTAGGCTGTGCCTCATTGCATTATGCCACCTAATGAGAGCCCTCACCAGATGTTTTGTCTCCTCTGGTATTAACATCCACATGTTCACTTAGGAGGAGATAGCGGTGATGTGATAGCGCTAATTCCCTCCAATTTGTAGTTGTTAATCGAATAAAGGCACTTTGGCGAATGGAATTCCTGTACATTTTATTCCATATGTATTATTCGTCTCGCTTTTGTCGGATCAGTTGGGTTGAAACTCCCGCGCCCCATCCCTGTATTTCACACTCGGCCCTCTGCAGGGAGTTCGAGCAGATCTGAATCCCCTCTAGTGAAATATGTCTCGTCCCTTTTCCTTCATTTCTCCTTATCTGGTTAGTGCTGGCTGCGGGCCTGCTGCGCCGTTGATTTGTGACTTTCTCTGTCTGCAGCGGTGAGAGGCCTTAATGCAGTGCGTGCCTCTGCCCTTCTCCCTCACGACGAAACAGGCTCCTGCATTCCCCTGATAGACTGCTAATTTGTATATGAAACTGACAGCCAGCGATGATAAGAGCTAGCAACTGCCTCACAGCCAGGGAGGGAGGCAGGGAGGAGTGAGATCGAGGGTAATATTTTACACAAAGCTCATGCCCCCGTGCGCTTCCATCGGTATTCATTTCCTTCCGTCTGTTGCTAGGGCGAGCGGGGGCAGGAGTTTCCAGCCCTGGTGCTCTGCCGTACACAAGCAGGCGTTTATACATGCTTACAAAAAATGGCACTTGGGGCGAAGTACAAAGTAGTTTGTGTGTGTTTTGCAAGCATGCAAGGGGGAGACCACTTCATTCTACTTGGTCACCATGGAATTCATTATCATCTTAATGATGCTCCAGTCGAGGCGAGTATCCATCGGTTGACAGTTGCGTGGGATGCTATCTCTCTCGTCTCCATATATCTTGTCCCTCTTGGTGGGGTTTTTGCATTATTACTGCCTCACACCTGTTCTGACAAGCCAGCGGCAGAGTATGAGGAGAAAACGGAGGGTGGGAATTGAAAGCAAGGTAGATGAAGTCTGGTTCCCATGGAAAGCGTAACACCGCTGCGGCTTATAATAAACGACCGCTCGGGAGGTCATTAAGTTTCTGGAACGGTGTGAGGACAAATGCTGGGAAGATAATTAATTTGGTGTCTCCTGTTGTAGCCTGGGAGCTGTAGTCCCACTGTGCATGGCTAATGCAGCATTTATTGCTAAAGTAGCTTTAGCAGATGTCTGGGGAGAAAACGTTGAGGATGCTGAGTGGAGTACTCCTGATTGATGTTCATGCTGCAGTTTACATTTTTAAAAAATGATCACATTTATGATTTAGAAAGGGAATTAGAGCTAGCTAAAGCTCAATTATGGTTAACACAGAGGTGACTATGTTTGCTGACCTGGTGTTCCAGGACCACTGTGAGCTGGGAGGGGATAGGGGGCTCCCAGAGACACTGAATGGAAATTGGAGGAGAGGGCATTGAAGGAGGAAGCTGACAGTGATGAAACACCAGGCAGGGAGGCAAATTAACACCGTGTAGGTTAAAGTGTGTGTACACACATGCGTGAGGGGGTTTGTGTGTTAGTAAGTAGAGGCTTGGACAGACAGGTTCAACCTGGATAATTGAGTGCTTGATTGTCCATGCCAGGAAATGTGCCCCATGGCTCACTTGGCTTCTTTCATTTTCACTCTCATTTTCTTCCCCCTGCTTTCTGCTAAATCTTTTTTTTTCTGCCATGTGATGGCACCACTATAGAAATACAAACGTTGTTGTGTATAAAGCCCCATGAAGCGTCTTTGATTAGCTTAATGTTGAAGCAGGTAGAACAATGTGCTGCTTGTTCATGTATGCTCTACTGTTTGGGACTATAAACTGGTTTTGAAATCTTCTGTCATCAGCCGTGCAGCACCTTATTGTTTCCCCAGTTCTTATCACCTACGTGAACCATGTGATAGACCATCATGAAGTCCAGTTCAGCCTCTACAACCCCCTCACACTCAAATAATACTCAATGGTTTAATTTATCAAGTATTGACATTAGTGTCGCACCAATACCAGTATCAGGCGGGGCCCCGATCCAGCACTAAAATCGTGGTATCGATATCGGAAAGTACCAAAAATAGGGCACAGATACCATTTTTGGGAGCCAAAAGTTTATTCAACTATTGTCACCCATTCAATTCAATTCAGTTTATTTATATAGCACCTGTTCACAACGCAAGTCATCTCAAGGCACTTTACAGTTCAACCAGATCATACAGTCAAATTGATTCAAAGTTTTCTATCTAAGGAAAACCAGCTGATTGCATCGACTCATTGACTCAAATGCGATCCCTCACACTAAGCATGCTTGTAGCGACAGTGGAGAGAAAAAAATTCCCTTTAACAGGAAGAAACCTCCAGCAGAACCAGGTAGGCAATAAGAAGTTCAACTGGATTCACTTTGTATTCATCTTTTTCCTGCTTTACAAAGGTAGGCAGCAGCTTAACAAAGCCATGATGGCAATTATTTTACATCCAAGTAGTATCCAGTTCTTAATATATACACACACATCAATTTCAAACAGATGGTATCGATATCGCCCAATACTGCACAGCCAGGTATTGGTATCGGAGCCAAAAATGGCATCGGCACAACACTAATTGATATTAAGTGCTAAAGCAAAAGATAATAGAGCATCTTTTTTGACATAGAGAGAAAAGCTGGGAGTTGATTTTTAAATACCTTGTTTTCTTAGGACATTTATATGGCATAACGGTTTGTTTTCCATTTAAAAACATTTTGCAAAACCCAAAAAGCAGATTTCACCATTCCTGGCATCCCATATAGCCACCTAGAACCACAGTGGTAATCGCATCACTATCTCAAATTTTTAAAAATCAGTTCGTAAAAACTTCTATCTAAGCCAAGCGATGCTCCGCACAGAAACCTTAATAGCACCTCTTTGATGACTCCAGAGCTGAAACCTATGGTGGGCTGCTTTGCGTGCCAGGCGCAGAAGCCTGGAACACTACTGCGGTGGAGAAGGAGTGGATGTTGCAGCAGCACATTAAAGATGTAGTGTCATAACAAAGCCAGGGGTTTTAAGAAAAGCAGACCAAGCTGCCTCACGCTCAACTAACCACATCCTAGGTATTTGGATTCGGTAGGAAGTCCTGCAGCACGGAACTCTGAAGCCTTCTGAAGAGGTCCGCTGCAGTGGGATGGTCAACTGCAAGGAACACTAACTGCTTTTGGGGGTCACATTATTCGTAAATAGAGTCGTTTTGGGTGTATTGCAATTTCTGTATGAATTTAGCTCTTCTATGATCTAAGAAATGATTGAGCAAACTGCACCAAGAGGTCCAAAGAATACAGGAGACGGGTTATAAAAGAGTTAAGTGGGAAAGAGGTACTTTCTGAATTAAATTACTCTGTTACTGTACCACGGTCTAGAAACATAATTCAGGAGGAATGGGTTTTTTTCTACATCTTATAACTAAGATATTATTGGTCGAAATTTTGAAGTTGGTTTTGTTAAGGCAGGAAGGCAGAGATGTTTTGGTTGTTGCATTTTCTTTTTTTTTTTTTTTTTGCACTTCAGCTTCTTCTACTTCTTCAAATGTCCTGGACTGACCAAACTCTGTCCTTTCCAGCTAATTTGCACTAATATCTATGTTCTTGCAGAGTTTGCAGAGCCATAGGTCATGAACGCCACAATTTTGCTTCTTCTGGGGCATTTTAGCAAAGGAGCTAGGAGTAGAAAACACAGAAGCAAATACCTTAGTCTTTTTATTGTTGGGCCTGCATCTAAAATTTTGATGTGCGGCAGAAAATGTATACCACATAAACTGCATAGTGAGATACGTTAAAGGCAGTATCATGCTTTTGGGAGGGTTTTCCTCTTCGGGGAATGAATGGTATGAAAACTTTAAAATGTACCTAAAAAACCTTCAGACATGTATATCTGCTTTCTTTCCAATATGTAACATGTGTCAAATGAATCGTAATTATAGTCTTAAACGACACGAGCCCCAAACAAAGCCATACAAGGGGTCCCTTTGTTTTCACCAAACAGCTGTAGTGATAGAACTGGAAATTAGAGCGTAGAAAGGCATGTCTGTTCTTCTGTTGCAGGAATTTGTCTGTATTTTAGTCTGGTTTGACCTAATCTTTGACTGCAGGGATTTTTTTTTTTTTAATGCTAAAAGATAATTTGCTTTGCTACATGGATTGCAGGGCATGAAATACAGCTCCCAGATCAAAGGTAGAGTGAAAGCCTGGGGATCATTTGATATTAAGCAGGGAGGGGCAGACGTGTGCCGGGCAACGGAGGAAGAAACTGGTCTCTCAGCAGTCTTTACCAAATGAGGTTAATTGAGTCTCGGTAATTGCTGACCTTCGTGTCTGAGTGAAATCGCATCCTTAACTGATCAATGCTTTTCATAAATTTTATGCCTCAAGGTCATTCAGCTGATTACACCGCCCTCCCTCCTTTTTTTCTCCGGTGGCCTTTTGTGTAAAAATGAAGCATGGAGGCATTTTTAACATTAAAAGAATGCTATCAGGCATGTTTAAGATTGACCATGTTAATAAGCTGATGGTGTTAAATAAAAGCTATCTAGACATGAAAACATTTCAGCTTCTCCTCTGCGCATTGCCACGCCGTTTTCAGCCTCCCCGCTCTCCCTCTGCGGCCGTGCTACCATCTGGAGATTTATGGAGTGAATATCTGTGTTCAGGGAAGTTGCGGACTTTTTAAAACAAACAGCGGTGTAATTTGTAATTTGGCATTCCCTAAATCTAGGAATTATCGTCCGGCATGTGGCGCTTTAGGGATTTAAGACTGTAAAAATGGGTTTTACTGGCCAAGCTCCATCCTTAACTTCTTTTTCTTTGCCCCCCCCCCATGTTCTTTTTTACGCCTGCCGAGGAAACGGGAGGATTTCACAGCTGCTAGGAACTGAGCTCTGGCTGGGCCCCCATGACCTCCTTCTTTCTTCTTCCCCCCTTCCTCGAGCCTCGCTCCGTATTTCTCCCTCTATCCAGCAGGCTCTCTCCTCAGGGAGCTCTTGTGTGGCTCAGAGGAAGCTGAATCATAAAGCATAGCTAATGAATAGAATAGAGAAGGAAAGCTGAGGCCAGCTGACGGCCCTCCAGAGAGGAGCCCAGGCCCCTGAAGCCCCGGGCTCAAATAGCAGACGGCCCTCACAAAGGTCAAGCTTCCTGCGGACCCGCTCCAAGGGCTTTTGGCTTCCAGGCAATGTAGCTTAAATTTCCCCCTCGGTTTTGTTTAAGGGTGAAAAAAAAATTCCTCTTTCCTTTGAAAAAAACGTGGCCTTTGCTCGTCTTTCTGTTTCTCCTCATGAGTATTTCCTGTCTGTCTCATCTTTCTCCATGTTGTTAATGGAAGTCAGGGTTGCCTCAACAAAGAGAGTGTGAAGAATTTGTTATACATGACCTCCTCACACCACAACCGCAGGCAGCTCAGTCTGCCGGCAGCACGGCCCACAGAAAAAATGTCAGCTTGACCAGCAGCAGGCAGAAAGCTGCAAAAAAACAACAGCCTGCAGAAACGGAGCTCTGCTGCGACATGCCTTTTTTAAAGCATCGCCTTTTGCAAGCCAGCCTTGTAATTGTGGATTATGTGACTGACTCATACAGACTTGGCAGGTGCACAACACGGCATTAAGCTCTAAATATTGGTTGTTGTTACGTGGGATACGGTTAAAATATAAAAGAGCTTTTCTCCTTCATGCCAAGATGGGAAGGAGGAGATCTAGATTATTATGACAAATGTTGAACACAGCTTTTCTGTTCTCAGGAACTTGTTATGTCTGTCTCCCCCTCTGGATAACCACTTTGGTCATAACAACTGTTTTAGCTGTTACACTGAGTTATAGCCTCACCTACCCTGTTTTGTTTCTCCTGCTTTCCTGACCCCCGTGCCACTCTAAGCACGACCCTCAGCCACCTTCCATGTCCATTTGACAAGCTTCATTTCACTCTGAGCCCATATTTTTCTTTCAGAGCCTGCGGGGCCTCGATTCAAGGCTGAGGTTGTGTTGTTGCTTTGCCGAGGGTTGGTACTGGAGCGTTTAATGTCATCCAAAGCGAACAAAGAGTTTGTGTTTGAGCCAGGCGCTCTGCTTTCGGGGAGAATGAAAGAAGGCAATACATAACACCCTGTGTCTCTTCTATAAGCTATCACTTTATCTGCTGTTAGAGGAAGCTGAAAATATCTCCGTTCCACCTGGATGTTCCACCTATGGAGACTAAAGAGGTGTTTAGTTCCTTTCCAGTTGCAGAAATGGTACTGTTTTCATATTTTTAAGTGTCAGTCTGGAAATATACATAGAAAATTGTATCTAGGGTTGAACATGAAAAGAAATCATAGGAGCTCTGAAGATTTACTGCACATTAGCACCAGTTTAAGTTACCTCCAGAATATCACCAGCTGCTAATTCTTTCACTATATAGCTCTTTATCAAAAGAAAATCTCATTCGACATGAATCTGTCCCTCCAGCAGCTAACATCTGTCCCTTCCGCAGCTCAAAACAAAACATTCTGTTAAAGAGTCTTGTTTACTGCAGAAGTCATTAAGTATTCAGATTTAAATTCTCTGTCTGCTAATGTTAGCAAATTATCTTAAGCTTCAACAAATTAACTCCTAAAGTTTCCTGGTGGAATAGAGACTGCAGAGTTTGACAGAAACATTTTTTTTTTATCCAACTCCTCAGATCCTTCATGTTTCTTCCCCTGAGCTTTCATATCGCTGCTTTCATGGCCTGTTAATAAAGCAAGTTCATAACAGAACGGACTCTCTACTTCAGGTCAGTTATGGTTTTGGAGAAAAGAGACGAGCAGCACTAAGCATAGAAGCAATAAAGTAGGAATCTGAAGGTCTTGGAAAGAAGAGGATGTCCTCAAAACACTTGTGAAGAACTAACAGGGATGCCAAGGACAGCCATCTGTGTTTACAGAATCATCCGCGTTCTCTCTATGTCTCCCTTGTACTCACTCAGATTTGCTGTTCATTCTTTGCATATGCTCCCTTTGTGCGGCATGAAGTACGAGCGTGGCGGTTAAGGACACTCGGGGCCCTTTGGGTGGAACATATGTTCAGATTTTTACAAGTCTGCACTTCTTAGATGAAAGCAGAAAGTATAGCTTCAGAAAAAAAGTTCACTTGGTGAGCTTTAATGCCATCTTCCATCCGTTCTCTGTACTTTGTAGTGATTCAACAAAACCAAACCAACCATATATCTTTGATTAGCTTTTTTTTTATAGTCAGATGTTAGATTGTGTTTTTTAAATATACTTTAATCTTGTTTTGGAACATATCCCTCTAAGACTTACATTTTTGTATGCATATGAAAGCCCTTTTTGGATTATGCTGAAGGAAACATGTCTACTATTCTGTCACAGGCATTCATAAATGTTTAGATGTGGACTATATCATGATGGAAGTATGCACGCCCCCTTTTTTATTTAAAATTTTTTTGGGTTTCCTTTGGACTGCACTGCTGAGCTTTTGTTCTGTTCTTTATGTTTTGTTATTGATATGAAACCAAAAATTAATAAAGATATCTATAAAAAAAAATATATATACTTTAATAGCTGATTTATTAGCTTTAATCATCGTCACCTGGGAAAGATCCTCTGATGAAATGGGGATTAGATGCTCAAAATGAGAGCAAGTAAATTGCAAAGCATTTATTGGTCAAAAACTGTCAGTGCACGCTGCCATTTCTAAGCAGCAACATGTTTTTTCCCCAACTCTTTGTCATCTGATGCTGCATTGCCAACCGACTGCCTTCCTATGTCCTTGACAGCATTTCTTGTGAGGGGTTTCAGGTGGCCCAACACTGCCACCTAATGTTACCTCATCAGGGAAAGTCGGGCGTAAAAGGAGCTCCTCTCCCTTGTTGATTGGTGGCTGCTGATTGATTGGATAACGTTATGAGTTAAAACTGAACTCTACCTCCAGGCAGTGTGCCTGGGGTTGTGTTTATTTACAGATAAATACCTCAGATTAAATGGCTTAACTTTAATTTTGTTTTAGCAAAGAGACGTTAGAAATGTGTATCTTGCTCTTAATTATAGTTCATTCTCGATTCTAATCAGCTAAATTTCTGCCTTTGTTTCTCTCCAGGTGTCTGATGTAGGATCAGAGACGCTCTTTTCTCCTACCACACCCAAAGGTAAGAGGCTCATGTGTTTTCTCTGCTTTATTCATTGACAGAACAACATCTGGGTTTTGCAAATAAGTCCGGTTCGCTCTTGCTCTAATCCTGCAACTCCCATTCGGATTTAAATGTCGCCAGACATAAACAAGGTCTGGTGACTACATATGCCTGCGTTTTTTTTGTTCTTCCCGGGTGCACGGCAGTGTTTCTTGGACGACCCCGCCAAAGGCTTAGCCCTCCTACATATTGGTTCATTAGAGAGGATTTAGAGCCTCCCTGCCACATGCTCCCACAAATGGGAACTTCCCCTCAGGCATTACAAGCTCTCTGACAGCAGGCCTGGATCATAATTGATGCCAAAGGAAAGACAGAAAAAGGAGCTTTGTCAGCCCCCAGACAACACAAACTCTGCATACATTCACATATGGGAATTAATAGGCCTTTGCTTTTGTTTCGCCATGACCTCTCAGGATCCCACGTGATTTTCAGCATTTGTGTGTGTTACGTGACGTGCATGGGCAGGTTTTTCTGGCACGTTTTGGGCTCTGTGAGGCCAGACTGCAGACTGATGGTTGCACCTGAATATTTGATACATGCAGGGAGGCTTAGCAGGTCAATACAGGGGAAAAGGGGTTTAGCTACTCAATCAGCTTACTCATGACAGACAGCAGCATGTAGACCACGTCTCCTCTGCTGGAGAAGCAGGAAGGACGCCCATTACCACAAGCTGAGATGCATCTACTCACTGTAAACTCTGGCCAAATGAGAAGGGGGTTAACAGGCGGACCCCACAAATGGATCACCTTGGTTTCATCATACAAATCTAAATGTTTTTTTTATTTGGTTTCTTTTAATTCAGGGGAATGCGTAATGGTTTTTTACTAGTTTATAGTACGATTGGACTGTATGTATATTTCTAATCCACCTAAACCATCTTGGTTTCTTAGATTACTGTGGCAACCAGACACAAAACATCAGAGAAAAACCAGAACAAAGTGATCTAAGCAACAGATTGATAGATAAGGATTAAAAACAGGTTAATGTTTCCCAGCATCACAGAATCAATACAAAACATCTTGATTTTGTTAGAAATTGGTTCAGTGTTTTAAGGAGGGAAAAACCACAGGCAGCAAGGTTTCTGGCTGAAAACCTGATCCAAAGAATGTGCATAAAGCACAGCGGCAGAGTTTTTGTCTCCTTCCCTCGGCCTGAATCACATAATTTTCATTGTATTCAGGCAAACATATTTTGTTTCCACCATCACTGCTGTTCGGGTTCACTGTAAAGCTGCAAGTCTGGGCTTTAAGAGGTTCGTTTCTGCAGAGGTTTAGCTGACACAGCGGTTAAAGGCCGGATCCATGATAGACATGCAGTTCATAGAAAGGAAAACCATTATCTTTGATCTTCATACACCACAGGCTCCTCTTCTATATGTTCTTGCTCTATCTCTGACCCATAAATCTTTTTTTGTTGTTTTTGCAGTCTCACGCCAACATATTCTGGTTTTGACAGATCTGGGTGTCGTAATGCTTTCATTCTCTCAACAAAAACATTTAAAGGGATTAGTCAACTACAAACTATTCATGCAATGGAGATAATTGTAGCATCATCATGGTGGGCCGACTGTTGCTGCAGTCACAAGGAGCTGCTGTTGAGAAAATGATACACAGGAACAGCAGTAATAGCTGCAGAAGAAGAGCTGAAAGAAGTAAAAGTCCAATGCAACATGATCAATTGAAGTTTAGTTTGATCAGCTTCAAATTTCCCTTTGTTTTAATAACATTTTTCCATTTTACAAATGTTGTTTTACAATTAAATACCTCAAGATATTGATACCACCACACTCTGAACTGTAACCTTTGCATGTTACACTGCAGAGTATTACATGCAAAGGTTATTTGCAGAGTATTTACTCTGAAAGTAAAGAGAGTATTTACTCTGAAAGTTAAATTACTTTAAACCTTTTTGAGGGCGTCAGTGGTTTTGTCTAAGAGTATTTACTCTGAAAGTTAAATTACTTTAAACCTTTTTGAGGGCGTCAGTGGTTTTGTCTAATGCTGCTTTCGATTTACCTCAGACCAGGGAAGTCGGAGTGACGTACAGCTAATTCCTGAGCTCATACTGTCCTCTATGTTTCATATATGGCCACTACAGTCGCTGCTACTTTCATAACGATGAAGAAACCGACATCTGTTTGTGTTTTTGCTGATATAGTTTAAACATTTAAACAAATATTGTAATTACTGACATAGCATGAAAAACTGTCTTAATGTTGTGTATATAGTAAAGAAATGCCATAGTCAAAGGTATTACTGTTAATGTGAGTAGCAGCCATCTTGAATGTGGAGGTCAGGTATGGATGTGGTGTTCTGACTTTTTGACTCTGAACTTTCCTACTTCGAGTTCAGAAATTCCAACTTCCTAGTTCGAAATGGGATGTACCATATTAACCTGACAGCCCTTGTTCAGTAGAAAATGATAAAAGCAAAGTGGGAGAGAAACCAGCTTGGTAAAATGGTTTATATCCACTAAGTTTAAAAAAAAACTGTCCACTGGACTTGGTTTCCAAGGTTTGAAAACTTTTCGCTACCTCTCCAGGAAGCTTTCTCAATTCAAATGTCTGGATCTGCAGTGAGTTTGAGTCTTTGTATAGACAAGGCCTTGTATTGCTTGGAAACATGCAAATTGAAACTGACGAGTGGGTTGTTTGGTTCCATTGTTAGCCTGTAATATCTGTGGATGCTAAACTCCTTCTTTTATTAAACTTATAAATGTGTTGGCCAAGTGGTTAGAGCAATGCGCTTGTGCTCTGAGAAGGTTGGGAGTTCCCGGTTTGATCCCTATAACCTTCACTCTGGGTTCCTGAGCAAAAAAAAACCTTAACCCCACACTGTTCCGCTCAATTACCCCATTTACACTATCCTTGAAAAACCGATCCATGCCGAGACCGGTCCAAGCTCGGATCAGTTAACCAGATAGTGTGATGTGTAAACGGTTCTGACGACCTTTTACACATCACGCTATCTCGCCTCCTAGTGACGATCTGCGGTATTACTGCCAGTATTGAAGGAGGAAATCAAGATGTTGATGCAGCAAAAGCCATTATTTAAAATGTTGCGTGGAGAAGATTCCGATTGTTGTTTATAGTTGTTCTTCTTCTGTTTTGTGTTGGTTGGCAAGCAACTTCCGGAGGGGCATTACCGCCACCTACAGGAATGGAGTGTGAATCGGGATGTGCAGCCAGACGGAGATGACGCGTTCTGCTCATGCGCTCTTGTTATCAGAGAACCGAGCCAGGGAAAAGCCCGCCTCTGGAACTGGTCTGCAGTTAGCGCGGTCCGGTTGTGTCTAGCTCGGTTCAGTTCAGTTTGCTTTCCATTTACACACGATAAGTTATCTCAGTTAGTGAGCTCGGACTGGTCTCGGCACGGTTTTTCAAAGGTAGTGTAAATAGGGTAAATGGCAGCCCAAGGGGATGGCTTAAATGAAGAGAACAAATTTCCCCATTTTGGGACAATAAAGGGATTTACATTTCATCATTTGTGCTTGTTCAAAGTATGGCTGGATGTAACCTGACAGGCATCACATGCTCTACCACAGTGTCTCTAATACTCAGTGAAGGACCCCTCTAACACCCAGGTGTAGAGATGAATCTGTGTACACAGGTCATAGGATTAAAGGGCTGGTGTTAGATCTGTGTAATCCAATCAAAGTCCCTCCTGATTATCACACAGATCAACCAGATCCTATTTAGGTGCAGTGCAAAAAAAATATCCATCCTTAAGTTGTTTTTTACTAGCAATAATTGTATTTTATAAGACAATTTGCCCAACTGAATAATGATTATTTATGTTTAGAAAAAGAAAAAAAACACATCCTTTACTTAATATACTGGCTCAAATTAAGAGCAAAGACACTTATTTTGATAAGTCTTTACCTATTTTTAGATAGGGTGAAGGGAAAGTTATATAGGGTTAGACAGAAAAATAAAAAATAAAAAAATCTGTGTGACGAAGAGCATTAAAGGAGATATCACAATGTAATTGTGATGTTCCTGCTGGTTCTAATCTCACATTCCGGTCTTATTTTCTGGAGCTGTAACTGATCCCGGGACGCTGTTTGTTTTTAGGCTAGACTGGTTTTTCTGTGTGCGGACATTGTGTGTTATACAGAGAAGCCCACAGGCTGTTTTCCTCTGGTTCGCTGTCAAACAGCACTGCATCTACAGTGGGTCCCATTACCAGCTTCACTCGGGCTCCTGGGGGACTGCTGGAAAGACTTCTTTCCTTTAATCATCAGGCCTGTGGAGCTGCTGTCTGGTAGACTCACATGCTCTACACAAACATTTAATACATAACCGCTTAATAATGCCGTGCACTAGTTTTCATCTTGGCTCGTTTCATTTCAGCTGGTAACTTGCTATTATCAAGAACAATAGCGTGGAAGAGGCAAACAAACGCTGCAGAACGTTTGTTCTTTATAAAGTAGGAGTACAAAATAAAGCTTGTTTGGCAACTCCATCGCCTCCATTAGGACAACTGTTATTCCTAAAAAAACGCTATCTTTGTTTGCAAACCTCTTCCTCCCATCAACTATAACAACTGTATGACTCTCTACTGCTCACAATTTTTTTTTTCCACTTTAGTATATTTTTTTGTTGAAAAAATTTACTTATTGTTTAGTTTTTGATGTTTTGCGCAGCTATATCTACAAGTAGTTGATGTAAAGCCAAATTTCTCCACATGTTTACATAGTCCGGTATGCGATTTTAATGGCACCCTTTAATAAAAACGTCCGTCCAGCTAACCGTCTTCTGCTGATCGTCTGTCAGGGTCACAGGCGTCTGGATCTTATATCCAGCAGTCGTCAAGCAAAAAGGTGGGTTAAAATGTCATCACACTGCAAAGAACTGATCTACAAGTATTCCCCTTATCAGATGCTATGCATTAGAAATTAAGTAATATACTTTTTTTCCTATTTTAAATGTGAATCATCTTATTTGATTGGCAAATTGTCTTACATACCTGCTCAAATCAAGGAAAAAACACTTTCTGAAGAAAAAAAAGACTAACTTGTGTTATTTTTTTCCATTGCATTTATTAGCAGTATAACAAAGAACCAGTCGGTGTTTTTTGGGGGATTTGAACGTTAATGTTTTTACATCAATCTCTAAATACGCTAAAAGCGCATTGTCTTGTAGATTAAAACTACTTAAAAAAGGCATATATTTCTAACAGGACATAACGTTCTTTAAATTGACAACTTACAAAAAGGAAAGAAACAATTCAGTTCTGCAAGTAACGTAACCCACTAGTTAACAATAAAAAGCATGCTAATTATTATTATTGTTAATAAAAGAGACATAAGTGCCACTGTTAGCCAACACCCACTAACATGTTATTTATATAATGCAATTGACAATAATGGTAAGGAAAACAGTAACAATGCACCAAGACTTTTTGTGCAGAAGGTTTTTGCGGCCCTCTGTCTCTAACTCTACCAAAACCTTTTCAGTAAAGAAAAGTGGAGAGCAAGGGATTAAATATTGCTATAAAATAAACTGCAATCGGCTTTACGTCACAAAACTACCACTTTTAAAGAGCAGTTGCAATGAAAAAGATTTCTGTAAAAGATTTCAACAGCTGTCAATATATAAATACATTTAAAAAAATCAATTTCGCCAATGCCTACTGCAATTACAGTGTGTCGCCCCTAGGGGGTAAATCCACCAGTTTAGGAGGCAGCCATCCTTATCAAGGAAAAAAAAATGCTATTTTGGCCAAACGCTACACTACGCTACACCGCTAGTCTGCAGCTAACCTGTTATTCATACAGCCCAGTAGGACTGATAAAAGCACAAGCTGATAGTATCGGGGGGGTTCTGTACTTAGTGTGTATTTCTCCATTGGCTCTTTTACGCCAGAGCAAGTCCAAGTTCAGTTGAGTGTGTGTGTGTGTGTTGGTGGTTATTATGCAGGAAGGTGCATCAGAGGGCAAGTATTATCTAACAGGCATTGGTTTTTGTTTATTTCCTGTCTTAAACCTCCTGCAGATTATTGATTTTACAGGAGGATGGCATGTTTAAGTAAAAATGCTGCAAAGACTTGTGCTTCGCTCCAAGCTGCTGTTATTGAATCAAAGGTCGGAGTTTAACGCCGTCACTCGCTGGAAGGCGAATAAGAAGCTAAAAGTAGCTGCCGAACACCAACAGGGCTCCTCGAAAGAGCACATATAAACACTTTACATGACATTTCACAATGTCGGGGCTTTCTGAGCAGAAACAGCTAGAAATGTCTGAGAGGAACTCTTTAGGATCTGATGATGTTGAATGTTTCGCGGATGGGTATTGAACCATCTCTCTCTGAGCATCCATCACCCTGCCTGATGGTAAACCTATGCAGTCTGCTTTCCACCAGAAATCCTAAGGCATCTTGGGATAGTGGGGGTAAGATTGGTAGAAAACCCATTTCTGAAGTGGATTTGTGCCCTTGTAATCCTGATTAATTTTGACCCGTTGTGCTCATTTTAAACAGAGCATTACAGTAAGCGTGAACACAGCAAGCTCCAGGGCGAAACTAGGAGCTTAGTGGCTTTGGGAGGCTTAGCTGCAGATGGCATTTTAAGCCGGACTTAATAAATTGTTTCCATTAAACTTACCGGCCCACACATACTGGATTAGGCCAGTGGAACAAAGAAAGAGGAGAGCGTGCGGAGTCGGAGGAGAGGAAAGAAAGTGCACACATCTGCCACCGTCCGACGCTGTTAATGTTTCTGCGAGGCCAAATAAGAGGTGAAGCTGAGGTTACCGCGGCGTTGGGGGAAATCGTAGCTTTTAAACAGGACTGGAAAGTTCACTCAGTCAGGATCTGTTGCTCATTTGGGGATGTCGAACAAATTTGCCTAATTGACATCGAAGTAAACAAACGAGGGGGGGAGGGGGTGCATAAAACCATTTAGCGCGGCGGTGGATTTAGGGCTAATCCCCTAACTCTTGTTTATATGTAAACACATTACCAGCTCTATAGCTTAAGGATTTACTACCAGCCCATATATGTTTTGTGTTTTTATTAGGGGCCCTTTTTTACACAAATGTACTACTGATTTTCTAGGAAATTAATTCTTTATGCTAAAACTACTCCTCTATTCTCAGCTCAACTCCACTGTACTTCCATCCCCCATCGGTTCATGGTTTGCTCCCTAAGCTCTTATTATGTGCTACACAGTCTAGGGTCTCTGCGTCGAATCACTAATCAACCACCCTGTCTGTAGGCCTTTTCTCTCAATGGGCTCTGAGTGGCCTTTGTTCCACTGCTGCTGTTTGCTGCATGTCAATAAAGAGGCTGCGGTCTCCTCTTCTATGACTCAAGCTGGTCAGTAGTACAGGGTCGTGTTTGCTGTGGAAACCCATGTTAAGATAAATCACTGTATCAGCTGCTGATAGTGAATAAAGAAGGGAGGGTGATGGTACGGGGTGAGGTAAGGTCAGAGGTAAGGGGATTGAGAGCAGCTCTGACATAACGCGGTAGATGGGAGAGCAGGTTTGTATTCGCTGAGCAGCTCTCCGCCGGCCAGGTCAGGCTAATGTATCACTAACCTCGGTGGCCAGCGCCGCTGTTCGTAGCTTTTCCCCTATTAAATAATGGATGTGAACTGACCCTCTGGCCAACTAATCAGCTTTTCCACGCGGTTCAATCGGGATCGAGTGGTGGAAGCTGGAGAGTGTGGCTGGCGTTTACGCAAAACGCAGTAACTGGAGATTAGAACTAAGACTGGAGAAACATGAGGGCTTCATTCAGCCTGATTAGCAAGTACTGGATTTAAAGAGGGCCGTCAGAGGTGTGAAATAAAAAGAAAGTCACATTTGAGTTCATGTTAGATGGAAAAGTGGTTGTGAAAGATTTAGATCATCAAAGCAGCTTTGCTGTTTATAACCTTTTGGTTATGATCTGCTGGCCCCTACAAAAAACATAATACTTAAAGCAAATTCTAATTGGACTCATTGCACTCACTCATTTTCATTTTAAACATAATTGAAAAAATGAAGTTGTTTAACTTAAACTTAACTCATATTATATATTGACCAATATTTTATTTATACCTGTTTTGGAAATTATTTTTGCCTTTTTTTATTAAATATGCAATCCGTCAGATATTTGAAGCTAATCTAGGGTCTCTATTGTTAAACTGGTTTTAGCCAAATCCAATATTTGAATGAACTTTGTTTCAGAGCAATAAAAATGTTCTTTCTTTAGATTTTTAGTTTAAAAAGTTATTTATATCACTGCTAAGGCAATATCGCAGTGTTTGCAAGAGAATAGTTGTAAATCAGGGTTTAAGCAAACACACAAGTTTAGTATTGCTATCATTATTTTGCATTTTATAAAAGGTTAGCATAGTTAGGTCTGTTATAACAAGTTAAAAAACTGTCAAACGATGCAGATCTAGGATGTTTTATAAAGAGTAAAAATACTATAAGATAACATCTTTGAATCAATAATCATTTGTTATGGAAGATGGAACATTTGTCTGTAGAAAATACAGTTTTATTTTTTCTAAATTAGGATGAAATGATTGTCTCTTTAACCATTAGGACAGTCAAAAATATATAAAAAAAAAACAACTTTTGATCATTAAGTTTTCATCAATAAAATAAAATTATTAAAAGGATGAGAAATTGTTACAGAGTACAGAGGGTAAAGGGAAGGGTTAGCTAAATATTCAGGGGGGATTTGGGGAAAAACATAACTTTTTCTTCATCAATCTTAAGGATATTGCTGTTCACCTCCCTTAAACTGCTTATGAGCTCAGAGATTTGTTTTCAAACAAAATGGCAAACACTAAGCTCCATATATTGATAGTGCTAATGCTGTTTGGGCAGCCATCTCGTAGGGAGGCAAAAAGAAATGAGGGGGGGTGCTCAGCTGAGATAAGACACGTGTTTAATTATTAATTGAGGCATTACTGACAGAGATTGCCTTTTTTTGATTTAAAGCAGCAAGGTCTGCTTCAGGGACAGAAAAAGCAATTACAGGACTCCCACCTTTTACTGCGTATGCCCGTCGTTCAACACACGCAACAAAGGAGAAGAAAAAGGGAGACAAATTGCTCCAGCTCGCGTAAATTCTCCTCGATCTTATCACATTCTGTTGTTCAATAAATTATTTTACTCTTCTTCAATATTTATAGCTTTTAAAATTAAAACAATCTTGTCTTGTAGTATTTATCCAGAGTGGCATACAGTTAAAGGGTTGAAGACGGTCTGAGGCCTCGACACGAAGAACTGTGTTCGTTTGATAAGATTCACTAAATGATGTCAAGGCTTTTTACAAGCTGCCTGTTTTCAAAGACTCTTCAGCTTTTTCAGTGCACTGCAATTATCCGCCTTGTAAAGTCATTGCTGATATTTCACACTATTCCCCCGTGCACTCTATGGCTCCTTTAGTGCATTATTATGTCCATTAGAAACATGCTTGGTATGTGCAAAGAGCCCAGGGTGCATCAAATATTAACTTACTCCGCCTTTTGAACATTTGGTCACTGCTGATTGAGTTTCATTGTTGAAACCAAAGCCCTGTTTGATGATCAATGGGTTTCTCTCTTCTCTCGTGCGCTTGTTCATCATTACGGGTCAGGATGCTTGACTCCTGTCAGTCAGCCCCGTCCGTTCTTGTCATCAGTTTCTGTGAGCCGATGGGTGGCAAGCAGCTAGAGTGACAGAAAATGGGAGTCACGTTGAAGGCTGCATGTTAAGGGTTCAGTGTGTGGCTTTGTAATCATTGACTGAGTATGGATTCAGCTTTAGACATGAAGAGAGAGCAATTACACAATCAATTAGGCTATGAGGGACATTTAGAACAGATAGAGTCGAGAGGATATATTTACAGAGGTTCTCTCAAAAAATCAGGTCATATTTTTACCTGCTTATTAAATATTACTGTTCAAATACATTTTTAAAACTGCACCTTATTTATGTATTTACTTATTTTGTCCTGTTCAGCATTATGGCGGCAGACCTGAAATCTAAGTACAGTGCTATACTGAACACATTTGCTTTGCCAAGGGAGACTTTGTTAGTAAGAACTACTATTTTTTTTGTTACCAAACTTTACATTTGCACAATAAGTTTCTTGTTTGCAATCTGGATGGAGAACCTAAAACTGCACCTTAAATGTTCCATGTCTGTTCCACATACTTTTATTACACAAATGTTTTCAGAGCTGTAGAAGGAGATGTCGTTTAGGTACTGCAAGTATTGGTGCTGCTTCACCCTTCCAACGCGGTAGATTAACAGTTTGAACACTTGGCTTCCCTGGTTGTTTTGACACGTCGGTGGTTTTAGCTTTGTATTTCTTAGACTCCATATTAATTTGTGCTCATATCTGAAAATATGGCAGCAGTTTCCTAGCCTCGTGAGACCATCTTGATCTCGCGAGCTTTCAAGGTTTCACTCGCACATCAGTCTGGCTACTCTCCGTTAAAGAAAATTTGGAGCAGTTCACCAAACGAACATCCAATCAGCGTTGGCTTTGAGGCGGGTTGAGGTGTCACGCAACGAGAAGCGCGACAGTTCAATCTAAAGAACATGCCGGCTTCAGACGATTAAACTGGCTATCGAGCAAGTTTTATCGGAATTACAG
>NW_015150650.1:1148056-1190211 GCF_000732505.1 Cyprinodon variegatus
ATTTCTTCACTGAAAGAAGAGCAAAACACTGCTCTGGAGGCTTTTCTCAGAGGAAAAGATGTTTTTGCTCT
The DNA here is from genome assembly GCF_000732505.1 of Cyprinodon variegatus. Taxonomy (NCBI): domain Eukaryota; kingdom Metazoa; phylum Chordata; class Actinopteri; order Cyprinodontiformes; family Cyprinodontidae; genus Cyprinodon; species Cyprinodon variegatus. The sequence continues at coordinate 1,148,128 of NW_015150650.1, forward strand.
TCTCCCGACTGGTTTCGGCAAGAGCAGCAAGAGTAGCCTGGCTTGTGGTTGTGTTTTCGTCGTCGCTGTTAGTACGTCATATGCTTCGTTGATCTGATTGGTTTATTTGGCCCGTCTGTCCCCAACATAGGCCAATCAGCTAACCAGTATTTTCCCCCCTTCCCAAAATTACTTCAACGGAAGGTTTCCAGATGGATATGCGGAGCAAATCCATCTGGCGGAGTCAGGTTAGCAGTTTCCCAGCATAAAGATAGCTTTTTCTCATGCCGAGGACTGCATATGTTCTGTCTGCGCTGACGAAGATTCTGTTTACATCACTTTGAGTTGTTCCAACTGTTTGCAGATCAACTTACTGATTTATTTCACTGTTAATTATTGGAACATCTCAGGCTCCACTCTGATATTAGAGCCTGTTTTCATATGTTCAGTTGATCTTTACAGAAAGATGGGATGGGAGTGCATATGGAAAGACAAAATGACGATTGGGTCTGCCTTCTCTATGGCAATAGGTTTAGTCCTGGAATCATCTATATCTATAGAGCTTTTTAACCCCTCAAGCATTAGCAGCTGCTGTATTTCATAAAACAACTTCTATTATCATCTCAATTCAAAACAGGAACCTGATTGAATAAATCTGGGTCCGTGTTTTTCTTTTTTTTTTTTTCGGTGGGGGGGTAAATAAAGGATAACACGGGAGAACAGCAGCTCTCACCACATCTTCTGTCTAATCTTAATCCTCTTCCTCCTCCAATGAAAACACATCCAGCTACATTGCGGAAGGCTTTTTCATTGTTTACTTATGAGAATACACAACGGCATCTTATCACCACTGTCAGGCCTGAAATGTAAAGCGTGACGCCTGTGATCACTTGCAGGTTTTCACGCTTTTAATCTTTTATTCCCAGCTTTAGTCTGTCTGCCAGCAAGACTGTTTTTCTTCCCCGCCCTGCATTTGTTTGAAGATCCCAGCTCCTTGCTCTGTGCTTTTTAAGCTCATTTATGTCGAGAGGTTCACAGCCAATGTTGTTTGCAGATGAAGCTGCAACACTCATTGACAAAGCCAGATGGTAGGTGATTGTAGCCAAACGTAGCGCTTGGATAATGGACGAAAGCTGGCTAGGGGACAGTCGTCAGCCTAGATGGATATTACAAACATGCTTGTAATGGATTGGACATTTCGGGAAGCAGTTTAGAGAGGCTTATAGGACTGAAAAGACGTCGCCAGGAACAGAATGGGTACGAAATGCTTTGAATTCCACGACAGACAAGGACGTTCAGCCATCAGAAGAACGTGCCAAAGCATTTTCAGAGAAAGGATGCAAACTTTGTAAAAACAATTTCAAATGAAACAGATTTATCCCTAAGGAAGTGTTCTCCATATACTATTAAAACAGTAACCTTAAATGGTGCAGTTCCAACAGTCCCACCAAATTCCAAAGGTTTTACAGATGACTGGCTTTAAACAGTTTTTGCTGTAGGGACTGGCTATTAGTATGATCTCATGTGACCACATGGTGAAAGACGTAACCCGACACACGCTGCTAAGGATGGGTTTGTATTTGGTTAAGTTTTTCACCTGGATGAGCAACATTAATCCTTCCAGTGTTTGAAACAAAGGCAATAATTCATCCAGACACAGAGGCCTGCAATTTGGCGGCATCAGTGGTGGTTAGAGAACACAACATGCGCTCCGTGGTCTTTTCCAATATTGAGGCGGTCATCTGTTTGGCTGTTGTTTTTGGCTACCAGCAAATTCCCTGCCCTGGGCCCTGTTGCTGGGGCCCCAAATGGCCTTTGACTGACTGTAATACCTCTTTCAACAGAGCCCTGGCTCCTGCCGTCATTGCTGCTAGGTTAGAGGCGCAGTGTTGAGAGGTGAGCAGCAGGGCTGGGATTTCACTGCTGTTTGCTTTGGAAAGAGATTGTTCCAATGTCACACAACCCAATGAGAAAAAGTGTTCAGAGCTCAAACAACTGTCTCAGCCAGGGTAGGATTTCTTAAACGCTCTGTTGAAATGGGCCTTTTGTTCACAACAGCTTGTTTTGACAGATTTAAGTTCCATCAGGTAGAAATTCATGAGCAAATGCCATCTTATATGTGAGTATACAAGATTTAGTATTTAAATGTGCACCAATTCAAAATTGGGGAACTCTGTTTTATGTAAATCTGACCTGAAAGTATTTAAATTCAAATTGATTTAAAGACATTGCTAAGGACAGCATTATTTTAATGAGCAGTCGGATTTAAACGGTTAGATTTACTTAAGTAAACTTATCAAAAAAGGTACTTTTTAGAGTAGTTTCACTTTTACTCAAGCAATTTTCCTGTGATAGTACTGCTACTCTTACTTGAAAACATTTTCTGTCTGGAGGAGACAGAAAATGAAAGTTTTTGTCGAAACATTTAATTTTGAAGTGTTTCTTCTGCTCAGATTTGTTATTTTGTAATCATGTGTATTTATTAATATTTCTTTTACTTTCAAAAACCATTTGTACATAGCTCTATCTGATAACATCATTGTAAAATAGACTAAAATTCAACTTTATTGTCATTACAATGTCACAAGTACAAAGCAACAAAATGTATTTTGCATCTATCCAGGAGTGATACAGGATATAAATATTTATTTATATGTGCACAGAGACTATGTATGTATTGACTATAAAATGTAAATATAAACAGAGAGTAATTGTGAGGCTATAAAATAAAGAAATATAGAAGCTATATACAGATTATACAGGAAATTTAGGTTATGGATTATATGTTAGTGGGATTATAATAAAGAACTGGAAAAAATGGAAATCTAGATAAGCCATTTTTTTCTTTAAAATAAGTGCATTTGTTCTTGGATTGAGGAGGTTAAGGAGACATTTTGCCAATGGAGCAAGACAATTTACATTTAAAATAAGAAAAAAAAAATGCCTTGTCTTATTTTAAATGCATTTTATCTATATATCTTATTTTAAGACTAAAAATACTCATTCCATTGGCAAACTATCTCATTTACCTATTCAAATTATGGGCAAATACACTTAATTTAAGACATTTTTTTACTTATTTTGATATCGTTTTCCAGTGAGGGTCAATAATAACAGATAATAGCTGACATTTGTATAATTGGTGTGATATAAACAATTAAATCAAGTATTATGAGCCAACAGATTATGGGATTGTTTTGCTTTCACTAATGATACATTTATTGACCCATCTGCTTTTATGTCCAAGGCAAGTGCTATAGTGCTTGGAGGATCTTATGAGCTGCAGCACGCTGTATTAGTGTGCTGGATAGGTGCAGCAGCACCCAGTCCTGGTAGCAGGTGTCTGTGAAGCTTGGAAGGAGTGGACAGGCTTTTCAGGCAAGAGGAACCATCTGGGTCTTGGTAGCGTATGATGCTTAAAACCTTCTCTCAAGTGTGACACTCCCAACACTTATCTCCTAGCTGCTCACTGTAATGTTAGAGAGGATTGCTAAAAAGCAGGAGGAAGCTTCCAGGAAAGCCTGCAGAGCTCTGCATGCCTCAGAGTCTGACTCTTTGTGGAAACAGTCTAACGCCTCCATTTGTCTCATTTCCAACCCTTTAACTACTTTTGTTTTGTTATCACCATTTGAAGTCTAAGGTGTTCAGAGAGAAAGTGTGTTTGTCACTTTTTTCAGGGCTCTGTTGTTTACTTTTTTTCCTGGTTTAGTCTGTTTCATCTTGCTAGAATTTTGTCTCATTATAGAGTCCATTTTATCCCCCCCACCACCACCACCACCTCACATTTACACGTTTCCCCAAACCGTCAAGCTGTTTTCTCACTCCAAACAAATCTTCTCTTCTGTTGGAACGTCGTAGTGAAATCTGCTCATCCTGCAGTCAGGAAGGCTGCTTGTTAATGTGCCTCAGCTAAGAATATATCATATTATCCTAAAATACTCCTGCATGGGTGGGAGGGTGTGGTAGGAGCAGACGGGGTTGGGATTAAGTTAGCAGCAGCCATACAGGTCAGGTTCTGTTGTTTTAACACAAATCTTTAGCAAACACTCTGCCTTTTTCCTCTCCGACTTAATTCCTCTGCATCCTCCCTGCCCATATCCAGGTCACTTTATCTGCTCTCTTTTATTCATCCCCTCTCTCTCTCTCACTCTCTCTTTCTCTCTCATTTAGGATGATGAATGAGGTGCAAGGAAGGACAGCACATGTTTGCAAACCTGATACACCCTCTAGTTGTCCCCCTTTCTGCAGCAGAGGGAAGGGACTGCTTTCAAAAGCATTCTTGCACTTATTTATTTGTTTTAGTTTGGTTAGAGAGCACTTTCAAACTGCTCCAACGCAGGCCTCTTAGTGTGTCATCAGCCTTGTCATGATGATTTTCAACACCGCTCATCCAACCTTCCCAAAATAAGAAAAAGAAAACACAGACTTCAGCAACGTTTGTTAAAAACTTCCCTCTCTGGTGAGCTAAGTGCTAACTGCTGTTGGAAAAACAAAGGTTTTAGTTCAGCTCCTTTGTTGTTTGAATGGAAAATGGCAGCTGTCTTCAAGAGCTGCTAGAATCCTTATTATTGCCCAGAAATGGCTGTGCAGCAGGATCCTCCTATAGAAGTGCTGCTGATTGCATTATTAGGTGCATACTGGACAAATGTTTTCTACTGGTCTCCTTACAGAGTGGGATGTGGGTGGAAGCCATTTAGTGTTTGCATCATATAAAGATTGAACGGTTGTACGGAGGAACTCAAAGTGCTGCTGTTTCTTGTGGCACTTTGGTTTTAAAATGGACCGTGATTTTTACACTGGATCGCAGCAGAGTTGTTCTGAATGCAGCTTTGTTCATCTAAGAGAGCTGGTTAAACAATAGAGCATTCTGTCAAAAAAAGACTTTTAAAAAGTAGTCTGTGTCTTTATGACACCAGCGGGGGAACCTGTTGGACATTATTATCGAGCCATTTTAGTCCTTAGTATTAGTGGGCAAGGATTGCTGCTGCTTTTAAAGTGGCATTTTCTTTTTGGAATTATGGAGGGAAATTTGTTCCAGTATTTTTGAATGAACATGTTTTGTAAAATAAATACAAAAAAAACACTATAAAAAAACTTTTCATTTTTTTCCCTGCTTTTTATTTTAATTTCTGTTCATTCAAACTTTCTCTTTCTTTATCTTTTTTTACAGATGTTTTTGATGATTTTTTTTTTTATTTCTGATCAGAAATAATCAGAAAATTGATCTTATTCAGATCAATTTTTATGAATTACAATATTTTCAAATTGTATTTCACAGATCACGCTTACATCCATGCAGGCCAATAGAAATGCATCTTTGCTCCTCCTTCCAGAGGGAAGCCCGCCCCCAAAAATTAGAATTATGTGATCTTTAGAATGGCATTTCAAATTTATTTAATTTAATCTTAATCTGAAAAAGATGTATTCTAACTAATAACATGTTTAATGGTAAATGTGAGAAAAAATTTTTTTAAATAAAATATGTAAAATTATTTGGAAAAATAATATCTGTGAAAAAATAAACAAAGAAAAACCTTTTTTTTTTTTTTTATTACAAAGTGTTTTCCGTTTTATTTCTGGGTTGCATTTATTTCTAATTTCCATTTCCAAAAGATGTTACTTGCTTGCACCAGTAAAAGGACAAAATTTACTCCGTAGATGAAGAAAACATCAGAGGCTTAGGACGACTGGGCTTTTGATTTTCTAGCTCCCAAATTCAAGAAAGAGGCAGAAGCAGCTCTAACAACCTCCATCTTCTGGCTTTGCTACACTAATACATTTATTTTACAATTACCTTTTTTTTTATTCTCTTTTCATTTGTTTTATTTCTGTATTTCTTCATTTGTTATCCTTTATACTCAACAGTTTAGCCCGGGCTTGCTGTTTCTAAAGTGCTTTATAAATAATGCTGGCCTGGCTTTATCCAACTGTAACTGATTATGTGCTTTTATTCAGATGGTGTACACAGTCTGAAAGGCCGGGGGAGTGATGTAATGTACAATTAAAGGCTCACTACATTGATGGATAACTGAAATATTTAAAAGTTGACAACATGTTCTATCAGCAGAGTAAAGACCAGTAGCCTTGGCTTATAATAACAGAAAAAAATAACCAAGCAAGATAAAGAAACGTAGCAGTCAATGGGTGATGTAGCTCTCTGATACACATTTATAGTGAGATTTTTGCCACCTGTACCCAAACCACAGCCGAGTTCATTTCTTTTATTTCGTGACAAAGGTGAGTAGAGCTCAGAGGACACTTCGGTCCGTGCAAAACACTTGAAGAAACGCGATATGTTGCTGGAGATGTTAGTCCACCCCCTTTCATTGCACTTAGCTTTGACGGCTGCAAATGTCAAAACAGTCAATGAGGTATGGTGAAGGGTTGGGAGCTGTCAGCCTCCAATTGTTGCTTCGCTTTGAGCTCGGATAGTTAAAATTGAGATGGAGGAGGAGGAGGAATAGAAAAACACACAGGCTCTTTCAGCCCACTGCCACGCCACTTAAGATTTGTTGAAGGATTTTCACCCAACCATTTCCATCCCATTGAGAAGTAATCAGTACGGCACTGAAAGATAATATTATATCCACTTGGAGGCATGTGGGCTTCCTGCGTGTTTATACATGAAATGAGGGTGGAAAGCTGTTTCTCTGCTTGCTTTGTTGAACGCTCACGCCCAACATCTCTGCTTAGACTTGAAGCTTCCCGGTGAAAGCACCCCCATCTTTGTGTTTCCCTAACCCCCCCCTCCCTCCCTTTTCTTTTATTTCTATCTCCTTTTCTTACTCTCTTTGGATCGTGAGCCAGCTGCTGGGCTAATGGAGGATGCTTTCCTGTGGGGCACCAAGCTGATACTGTTGAGGCGTTCTGCAAGCTTAAGTAAAGCTGACACGCTGCTCAACAGCTACAGCCCACACTGAGCCTCACAGCAGCCCGTGGAGAGATGCTGAAAAGGTCTTAAAGGTATGGGAGACGCAGGGAGGCTGCCGCTGTCCTCCCACCGCTCGGCGCTGATGTGGGAAGCAGGAGTTAAATCCTTTATTAGAAGTGGCAGGCGGTGTCTCCAGTCACCTCGATAATTGCAGCACCACGTCCACTGCTGTAATCAATCGAGACAGCTGCTGCTGCGGCGTTCAAGTCCATCAGGCAGGCGTGTCAAGGTAATTAATGAAATGATAAGGCGAGTGCCTGCAGCATTTCACAAATAACTCCTGGAGGATCTTCTTTTATATGGAAAAAAATCACCTCCAAACCCCCCCTTACCTCTCCTCTCTGTTTTCCTTCATGTTTACCTTCTATCCACAGTGACCTCCACGTAAAAAGGGTCACGGGTTCTGGTAAGGGGTCACTGCTAGTGAAAGGGGTCAAATTCCAGGCTGGCAGGGTGGGCTGTGTCAGAAGACCCATTAGACTTGAGCTTTTCTCCAGTAAGTCCCAAGATGTCCACCCTTTTATTTGGTGGAACCCAGTAGCACTGACCTCAGACGACCCAGCTGCGGTCGTAAGAACCTGAGACTGACGGCTGTCCCACAGCTACACAGCAGACAGCTTAACGGGGGTGGGGGGGGTTAACAGACACTCCAGGAAGGACGTGTATGTTTCCAGGCTTCTTGTTAGTCTGCAACACATTATTGCCAGGGGTTAAGGGTGATTTAACTGCAGGTTGGGATGCCCTACTGGATCTTATGCAACATAAAAGGATTCAAAAAGTCATAAAAACAAGCCCCTTTCTAAGCTGCTTTTGCTGATTCATTAGTCACCAGTGAAACCAGCCTGTCCCATGTGTGAGCCTCCATAAACAAAGCTGTCATTGCAGAAGAATTAGGGTTGATATAAAGTCTTAAGGGCTGCTTATCCTCCCGCAGCAGTGTGTCGCAGTGAGCTTGTCACAGATATTTTAGATTTATTCCCAATATTGAAGCGTAGTCTGTGCTATGTTATTCCACGCCACAACGCAAGAGGGACTGAACTAGCTGTGGGTCTAGATACGGCAGAGGCGGTGAGGAAGTGGGAGCAAGTTTGTGAAAATACGGAGGGACATGAGGGCCAAAAAGAGCAGGGATCCAGGTGGAAAAAGGGTCCCAGCGTTCTTGTACACCTCAATCTTCTAGCTGGTCCACAATGGAGTTCATACAAACAAAACAAGCCTGTAAGGTACCAAACAGGAAGTACCCATAGTGTAGAGCGGATGTAGATTTGACCAATCAGAGGCCTCCTGTCTGAGATCACCTACTGTACAATTTTGGAGAGGTGCATCAGAGTGTGTGTTTGCGTTCACTGCGACACAAACGTAGACAACCTGGTTTCTGAGTATAAACCAGCCTTTAGGCGTTAAAATAAACTTATGGCATTTGCTTTTCTGAAAGGTGAGATGTGTCAGAGTTTGATGCCTCATCGCTGTCTTTCTTATTTAAAGCAGCAGGTCCTCATTGCTTTGTTCTGTAAAGGATGCAGCCCGGCTCAACCTGCTCAAAGTCTCCCAGTGGTAAGAAATTATATTGAGCTCCTGAGTGTGTTTTTGCGAAACTGGTTATAACAGTAGATAACTTCCACCCTCCTCATCCTTTACACATAACACCTGACTCCGTTTTAGTGAAGCTTTAAAGCTGGAGCATTCGCTCCCCAGTTTAAAGCCATGCTCCCTGCAAGTTGCCTCCTGTCTACAACAATAGCATATGCGCCACGATAAGTGACTGGCATGTGTGTCTTGCACCATATGGCTAGGGTTCGAGCTAGGATCCAATATGCACAGCAAAAAAACTTATTCATCCCACAGCTTGAGCTGCCAGCTCTCTGAAACAAACATTAGGTTCTTGATTTATGCCTGAGCTTCTACTGTAAACGTGTTACAGCTTAACACCCATCCTCATTCATGTGCCATCAACTCCTTTGTGAGCTGAAGCACAGAGACGGAGAGGAATAATTGAAACGTGCCAGCTGTCCCCACTCTTCAGCTGTCTTGGCCAGCTTTCGCTTTGCCCACTCCCCCATTAACATCTCTGAGTGATTTGCAAAAACATCGCCTTGGCTCCCCTCTTTACCAGCTTGGAGATGCTAGAAGCAGATTACATAGTGCGAGGGGAAGCAGGCCGCGGCGAATATCTCCTATGATTTTATTATTGGCACAATGATTCAACGCGGCTCAGCCCTTCTGTTGCTCTCATGCTAAATCATTTTTTGCTGAAATCACCCCTGCATTTTTTAATGACTGAATACCTCATGGCTATGGAGTGTTGATTGGCAAGCCTGTGGTTTCCTGCCTGCTGCCAGTATCTGCTCTAGCCATCTTCCACAGTCGCTCATTGGTGAGCTAAGCCTTGGCTCGGTACCGGCTGCCTGTCTAGAGAAGTACGAAGAAAAAAAAAAAAACGAAATCATTGCGAGCTCAACCGCCAAGAGCCGGAGAATCTTTTGTCACCAAAAACAGGCGAGAGACAGATCAAGGCAGCTGCAATCCCACATACCTTCTACATCCTCCGACATCTTTCCACAGATGTGTTGCTTTATTTGAATATCTATGTTCATGTCATTTGTCAGCGCACCAACTGTTTATGCTTTGGCAAAGCCGTGAAGGGAGTGAACCGCAGTGTTTGCCTAGGAAATGAGAGCACCCAGCCACCCTAAGCTTATTTGATACCACAGCATCCCCCTGTCAGAGAGGCCATTTGCATATCCTCCTATCTAATCTTAAAAGGCTCTTTGCATACAGGTTCTGTTTTCCTGGTAGTTGTGTGTACTGGCCGCTGGTAGCAGTGAGCAGGTAATTTATGTAACACGGTGATTTGCATGCACAGCATTAGGTTACCGAGGGTTTTAGCTCCAACATCCTCACAAGCAGCTGTCTCATTCGTGATGCAGTTGGGTTTGTTTGTTAGCTAGGCCTGTTTTAGAAATTATTTGTGAATGAAAATCTTAGATCAACAGTTTATCTTATCTTTTGATCAATCTTAGGTTTCTTTTTGCTTCTTTTGTTTCGGGAAATTACAGCTGACCAATCTTTTTTACCATTTATAGCTGGACCATCTGGTGCAAAGGTCTTCTAGGATCAGATCAGTGCTAGCTCTCCAGATGTTCCACTGGGACAAACAGGGTCAAAAGTGAAGGATAGTGAAGGTGAGAACAGCTGTGTAGCGACACTGTCTTCATCCCAGATTTCTCTCTGGACACATCAGTCATAACCAACAAATCCGCTCAGCTTGTCGTCTATCTGCCACCCCGGCCCCTCGCTCTGGACCGCGGCACGTGCTCCCAGCGTAAAGCTGATTTTCCCCAAAGAGTGCAGAGCCATGGGTACAATGACATTAAAAAAAAATCAATACAGGGATGACATGTCATCTGGTGAGTGGACCTGCCAACACCCCCTTGGGGATGTCCCTGTCCCTCCCCCAGTGTCCTAACCCAGCTAACAGGAGAGGGGATCCACTCCCTACCACTGGGCTGCCCTCCAGCCTCCCTGACTCACTAACACCATCTGCTCAGGTTTGCAGGCAGGGTTTCACAACATCATTTTACCCCCTTTTTTTGTTTTATACAGTCACTCATTAGCCATTTGTTACACAGGACTTCCTGTGGATAGCCTACTGTTTTGCTCAGCAGGCGAGGCTTGTTTTATATCCTCACAAAAAGAAAAACGAGACAATGCTGAAATGACTGAACCGTGTGACAGGAAACGAAGATCAGACATTTTTTGGGGCCAGTTTCACCTTTTTTTACTTATTACAAAAAGCTCCTGATGTTTTTGGGTTATAGTTTTCCTTCAAAAATGAATGTAACAAGAAATTTTTTTTTTTTTTCAGAAATATTAGATCTTTCTGAATAAAACAATGAATTAATTAACAAAATATTTTATATACTCATTTTTAAATTCTATGAAGCCGTTTTCAATAGATAACACCTTCAACTTAAAGTTTTAACTGAAAATCTGTTTAATTATAAACTAAATTATGAGATATTATATTTAATCTATTAAACAGGACATTAATGCCACTTTTTTATGTTTCATAATAGAAGTGAAACAGTTTAAAAGACAGCCGTTGATGCAAGAATGTCTTACAACCAAAACATTATCCGGGATTTGTGGTTCTAAAATACGTTAAACCTTTAATTTAGGCATAAAAATCAATATCTTAGCTTTTATTGATTAGTATTACTAAGTAAAGTTTGACCCTTACCATTTTCATAAGATTTCTGATTATTATGTTTAGCTTCTTGTTTTAAGCTAGTCTTAATTCATCTTTCGCTTTGAACAACACCACACCCACTCTAGTTCTATTGGGAAACAGGACACATGTTTATTTTTTTACATGCTATTAATGACTACGGCTTGTATTGTTAATCAACACTTTTACCATCATGACAATTTATTTCTCTCCAGTTTTTGTAATAAATTGCAAAAGGAGCATGTTAAATACTATTTTCCATCCCTATGTGTGTCACGGGTTTAAAGGTAAACAATCCATCAGAAATAAAAAATAAAAAAATGTCAACAACCTTCTTTGTGTCTAAATGTGTGGCAGCCATATTGGATGCTGAGTGTTGAGTTATTTGGCCAACTCCAATTTTAAAGGTTTAAATTCCAGCCTCAGTTGTGATTTTTGTACTTCCGGCTAAAAAATCTGACGCTATGTCACCATAACAAGCTTCTCTTGCACCCTGAGTTAGAGATGTCATTTATTACTATTTATTAAACATTTCCTGGAAGCTTTTCTGGTTCTAATTCTATTTTAAATGCCACTTTGATACCTTTCCTCCCCCAGTTACAACTCCCTCACTGAAGAGTGTTTTTCTCAGCACAAACTGGCATCATTACATTTGATTTGTTTTACTAATGTGAAAAAAATCTGATTTATTTTTTTTTTGCTTTGTTATTGACCTGCCAGTTGTCAAAGAAATTGAAAATGGATTAAATTCTGTCGTTTTAAAGAAACAGGAGGGGGTATGCAAGTTTATACACAATACATTGCTGCTGGAAACATGAAACACCATGGCTATTTTGATTGTCTTTATTAAATATCCACCGTTCTATGAAGGCCTTTCCTTTCAGACTTTTAAAAGGCATATCTAGTAATCGCATGTATTTATGCCTAGACAATAGAAACCCCGTAGAGCCTATCATTGGTTCTGAAGCACATAAACAATCGGGAATAATGTAATGTTTTGCTTTCTCTGGCACATTGGGTCTTTTTTCATTTTCCTGATGCGCTTCACTAAAATGAAGACGTCTGGGCCTAATTTGTTTGTGTCTGCATACGCCAGCAGTGGAAACATTGGTGTCCATCTTTTGTGCTATTCATATGTCCATGTGTGAGTGCTGGAGCTTTTGCAGTTATTTTAATGAGGGGTCTGCGCTGTTACCTCCCAGCCTCCATTAGAGCCCATTAGCATCATCATTAAGATAACCTGGCGCTGGCTGTGGCCCTGGCGCTGCAGCATTAATATGAGAAGCCCCCTTCCATCTCCTGGTGGTTGTGCTGAGACGTTTTTCAGGATCATTCGCCTCGCATTGTGTCTGAGAGAACTGGTTGCCAAGGCAACATCAGCCGGCGGCGACATTTCGACTGGATATTTGTGGTTTCTGTGTCGATGCTTGTCTCTCTGTCTTTGCCTTGGGTCTTTCTTTTGCTTTCTGCTTTTTTTTTGCTTGCAGCAAAAGAAAAAACAGGATGATGGATTAATCCAAGTCCCAAACCTCTATAAATTGAGAGGGCTATACACCCATGGCCCAGGGATTCATTTGAAATTTGTGACATCTTAGTTGGTCCCAGTTCACTCATAAATGCAGGGAGGAAGCAGGGGGGGGGGGACTCAACAAATAAAAAAAAATAAAAGCTCTGCCTTGCCTTTTTATTGGTCTTTTTATGGGTGTTAGGATCCTTGAAAGATTAAGCAGGCTGTTAATGGGGACTGGGTATTCCATTAGTCTGCTCTATGTCCAGCCTGACAGCAGCTCATGCCTTTTTTGTTCTTTCTCTTTTTTTCTTTAAACCTCCAAGAATGCCATGAAGATTGTTGTAATTGAAACATGAGTAAGCCTTTGACTAAAACAGCATCTTAGCTTTAGTTCTGTTCTCGTCAGGGTTTTTTTTCCATTGTCTGTGCGCATATGTGAATACCTTCTGTCTTTGATGGTTTGCTTCATGTGATCTCCCCGTGCTTAGCATGAATTCAACCAGTCGCAGCTTTGATTTGCTCAAGAGCATAAGTGGTAAAATTACTGTTTCCTGGAACTCCTTGAGGTCCATTCTGCTCTTCATTCAGAGAAGCAGACATTTGCCAATTTGCTGCTCTTCTTTAGTTTTTTTTTTTTTAAACACATCCATTTAGTTCTGCAAGACTGTTTGGAATACATCTGGATGCTGCATTTCTGTTTGGCAATTTCCTTCACCATAAGCACTTAATAATTGCTTTAGGTTTAGGAAGAAAGGGTGCAAAAAACATGTTGAAAGACAGTTTGGTCAGGTTCAGAGGTTGGCTGTGGGGTACCAGGGATCAGCCGAACGAACAGCCCCATGATGGAGTGACTCAGTGACGGCGAGGCCACCATCTCTCTGTACAGCACAATTGAAACATAATTATTTCATGCCAGATTGTGTGCTCAGCAAAGCCCTGAATGGGTGCTGACATTTAACTTTAATTAGCTGTGATTTATTCATACTGACACGATCGCGAGAAGAAATTGGATCATCTGATTATACTCAAGCATGAAAATGACCCGATTAAACACTTAATAGAACCTAGGGAGAGGAAACAAGGGGAACCTTGCAGAGAGGACACCGGAGGAGGAGAGGGAGCTATTTTTTAGCTTTGCAAAACAAAAAAAATAAATACTTCTGCACTTCTAATGACTATGATAGAATAAAGTAATGTACCTGAAGCATTCCTCCTGATATTGTTTTTAAAGTCCTTTTTAGCCTAAAAAGAACCAAGCATTGGACTTGATGAGCTGACATAAACAGACGTGGCGCCATCTACAGCCAATACTGCTGAACTAGCAGAAAGCCAATGGTGGCCATTGATGCAGTTAATAAATAAGTCCTGACCCTGCAGTAACGCCTCGAGGAAAACCGACAGCTCGGAGGATAGAGCACTGCTAACACCAGCAGCACTATTAGCAAACACATAGGAGTTATTTAAACACCTGTCGCCTTTCTGTCACTTTGAATCCGTCTGCCCACTTTCATCTGACGTCTGTGTTTTTTCATCCTCATAACTGAAGCCCACTGGATATGCTTTACTCTAGGGATGATTATGGCCAACCTGTTTGGCCGTAACAAACATTAAAGATGCCTAACCACCCTCCAACCCCCTCCCCAATTATTTTTAATAAAGCAGATTTAGTTACTGATGTTGGATTGGCTGACTTGCCATTTGGGTTAACAAGAAATAAAACAGCTGAACCTAATCTACTCCTGCAGCAGATATTTTTAATTTATGCCCGATATTGAAGCGTGTTCTCCGCTATGTTAGTCCACGCCACAACGCAAGAGGGACAATCAGGAACTAACTGTTGGTCTAGATACGGCCGAGGTAGTGAGGAAGTAGGGGCATGTTTGTGCGACAACGGAGGGACATGAGGGTGAAAAAGAGGTGGGATCCAGGTGGGAAAAGGGTCCCAGCGTTCTCACGCACCTCACTCTTCTAGCTGATCCATCTTCACCAGTCATTTTCCACAATGGCGGTCATACAATCAAAAAAGCCAGTAAGGTACCAAACAGGAAATACGCATAATGTAGAGCGGATGTAGATTTGACCAATCAGAGGCCTCCTGTCTGCGGTCACCTACAATTTTGGAGAGGTGCAGCAGAGTGTCTGCGGAAGGGGCGGGGCAAACACTTACGTTAACTGCGACACACACGCAGACGACCTGGTTTCTGAGTATAAACCAGTTGTTTAACTGTGTTACTGCTGCTTATATAATGGCATCATTACTCTGATTTTACATGTTATCTGCTTGTATTTTTATTTTGATCCATTTTGTGAATCATCATAAAATAATTCAAACCAGTCGAGTAGAATTTGAATGTTAATGTTGCATTTTTTTATTTTCTCAGGTGTGCCAGCGAATGAGAGCTCCGTGTCTAAGACTTGTAGCTCGGCCAAAGTCTCGGGACTCCAGCGCAGCCAGGAGCAGAGCAACACTGTGGTGCCCTTCGCACCGCCCGTGCCTAGCCCCACCCCGGCTTCGGCACCGACGGGCTCCCCTGCGCTCGCAGCGGCGGCAGCCCCCCCTGAGCCCCGTGGGTCACGCCTTCCCAGCCCACCCCCTCTCAGTGTTAAGAAGGAGCAGAAACCTCCTGCCCCTGTCCCAACCCCGCCCCTACTGAAGGCACCGCCCCTACCCCACCCTCACCCTCCCCACCTGCACTCACACCAGGACCCCCATGTTCTTCAGCACCACACACGGCCATTGATCAGCCACCAGGTGCATCACCCTCTGCAGTACAACAGCCTCCACGACATCAGGTAACTGGAAGCTCTGGTCCAACTGTTAAAATTAGGACTGAGGATAAGGAGTAATGAAATAAATGCTGTATTAGATGTAAACGGCAGCTGGGATATATTTAGCTGCTATATATTGTTATTCACTGGTAAAGATGTTGCAGACTACATCTCGATCCTAAAAGTGTTTGCGACCAAATTAGTTTGTTTGAACTAATAGAAATTCATCCAACATGCACCTCTGAACTCTACAGTCTACAGATTCTCCTCATGCTTTCCTTTAAGCCTCAACAGATGACAGAACCAGCTGTCAGTTTGGCTGTTTTTTTATTGAGTTGAACTGCAGAGAGCATGCTAGAGATATTACTAACCTATTGCACCATCTCCACTCAGAACACAGCCTCAGCTTTGGCTCAAAAAACATCCGATGTTCTGAAAACTCTGGAGCGAATTTTGTTCCATTATTGTTGTGAGCAAAGAATATGATTTATAAATGAAGCTTTGGTAAACTTAATCAAAAATGTAATTGTGCTTTACGAATTAGAACCTGTGTTTTACAGTTAACAACCTCAAACACTCGCTCTAATCCAGTAGAAATGTTGCTAACGTCAATGCAGGCCGATAGAATGCGTCTGAAAGAGGAGCCATTTCGAAGGAAAGCCCGCCCGCCCCAACAAGGGAAGATAGAGGGATCTGTTAAACACAATTTTAAAAACATATATAATTGATACAACTCAAATTGAGAAAGACAGAAAGAAAGAAAAATACTTTGAAAAAAATCCAACAAAACTGGAGGGTTTGCAGGTGGCACAGTGTTTAGCGCGTGTACAGAGGCCTTAGTCCTTGACTTGACTGACCTCGGTTTGAATCCAGCCTGTGGTCCTTTGCCGCATGTTTTTTTTCTACTGTTAGAAAAACGAGCCACTAATGCCGCAAAAACTCAAAAAAAAATAAAAAATGGGAAGAAATTAAATTTGAGAAAACAGCAAATATACTCTTGAAACCTTTTTTTTTATTAAGAAGTTGTTTCAGAATGGCATTTTATTTCTAATTTTTTTATATCAAAACATAGGGCTGCTCAGTGGTGCAGTGGGTAGCACTGCTGCCTTGCAGCTAGAAGGTTCAGGGTTTGATTCCTGGCGCCCGGACCTTTTCTACATGTTCTCCCTGAGCATAAGTGGGTTCTCTCTGGGTACTCCGGTTTCCTCCCACATTGCAAAAACATGACTGTTAGGTTAATTGGCTAGATGTGAGTGTGTGTGAATGGTTGTTAGTCCTGTTTGTCTCCGTGTTGCCCCGCAATAGACTGTCCAGGTTGGACCCCGTCTCTAACCCATTGACAGCTGATGATGGGCACCAGCAGCCCTCGTGCCCCCAGCAGGGATAAGCATGACAGAAAATGAATGGATGGAACTTCTTTGTCTGCAATAATAATCAAACAGAATTTTCTCCATAGAACCAAATGATTTTAACAAAATGGAAACTTCTATGCTGCTTATAGAAAGAATGCATTCTGATGGATTATTTTTGTAAACAATCATTTTCTCAATCAAAAACTATTTTTTTTTCTCCTGATAAATGTGTAGCCACCGCAGCAGTCCAGTGGGTCTGGCCAAGCAGCACTTGCCCCCATCCCCTCACCACCACCTCAGTGGACTCCCATCCTCAGCGCCTGCCTTGCCTCTGTCCATAGCAAACCTATCTACCTCGCACTATTCCTCCCTACGGAGTCCAGCACATCGCCATTCGGCCATGTTTGCAACCCCAGCTACTCTACCGCCACCGCCAACCTTACCAACCAACAGTTTAGTGGTGCCTGGACACCCTGCTGGCACCCCCTACCCAGGTAAAGATTCACACCCCCCATGCCTGATGGAAGCTGCACTGCTTTCTTCTTAGATGTTTTGATAAAAATTATATGATTGCAGCAAAATCCTAGATTGACAGATACTTTCATGTAACTTATTTATTCATATAAAAACTATTTATAGTAGTAACAATCATGTTACAACCACATATTTAAATATTTTGTTAGTAATTGTACAAAACAAGATTAGAAAATAGCTTAGAGAAAGGATAAATATCAGCAGCATCAAGATGTTGGGTAGCTAAGTAGCGGCATGGGAAAATGAATGGATCACAAACTAAAACATATTAAAGAGTTTTAGAGTTTCTCTCCTACTAGAAGGAAAACGACTCTAATCATAAAACCAGAACACCAATGGCTTGATTTCAGTGATGCCATTCATCCCATTTCTAGATATCCTAACCTTGGTAAAGGATAATCCAAATTACCTGCAGCTGGAACTGAAAGAAAATAACAATATTTTCATTAAGACGGCCTGAGTACTTTTAATATTTTCTGTTGTAATCTTAAACATAATTTCCATTCCCCTATGTGTTAATCTATCACATAAAATCATAAGAAATACACTGAGGTTTGTGATTGAATAACAAAAAGAGTTTAAGTTCTGTTTAGGACTGAAACAATTAATCAGATTAATGGATCATTGAAATAATCTTCAACTAATTTATTAATCGATTAATGGTTAATTGGTGTATAGAGACTCTTAAACATACTTTTAGCTGACAGAGTGACCAACTTCGAGCAGTAATTATACCAAAATTGTAAAAAAAAAAAAAATATATATATATATATATATATATATATATATATATATATATATATATATATATAAACATTTTTCTTTTAAGATAAAATTTTGTTTGTCAATATACTCTATCCAGAACTCCCCAGTGGAAAAGTTTTAAGTTCACCTGGTTTAATTTTGTAAAAAGTTTCTTTAAGGAACCTTTTTCTATCTGATTATTAATCAATTAATCGAAAAAAAATAATCAAACAGATTAATATATTTGAAAATTAATTGTTAGTTGCAGCCCTAGTTAATCATTTTGCAGGGCCATGTTTATATTCTGTCCTAATGTTACTTTTACTGTGTGAAAGTTGCAGTTCTTTAGTAGCCACTATTAAATAAAGACATATTTGTGTTAATCTGCCTGTATGACAGTAATAACTGTAAGAAAACACATATGGAAGACCAGCATGTCTGCACATGCTATACGGCTTCCGACGACAATGAATAGGTATGTTTTATTTGGCTGAAAACAAACTAAACTAAAGTTTTATGGACTTCTCAGGTAAGTGCTTGTTTATTTAATTTTTTCTTCTGAAATTATTTCTGTGGATGTTTTAAAGTAGCTAAATGTACCTAAACCTACTGTTTATCTCTCCATCACTGAGTTTATACAAAGAGGCTATTTCTTGAGCATACAAGGCCCCACTCATGGCCTCTGGTATTTATCGGGAGCACACTCTGGTTTTGGTTTACCTTGTGATGAAAACATGGCTTTCAGTACTTTTAATTGGTTTCCCACAGGATGAACGGGAAAATAAACATTTTATGAATATATTTTGAAAGTGATATTTTAAAGTTAGTAAAACACAGAAACTTTAGTAGATAGTAATGCGTTTAGTTATGTATCCTAAATGTTAGCCGCTATCTTTACTGCTAAACAGTAAAGATCCCACATAATAACCTCTGAGATTCCAGGATAAACAGGAATCCTTTTTGGGGAATAAAACATGCATTTTATTAGCATTTATGGGCCTTTTTGCATTTAAAGAAGTTTCATAAGGTTACTGTTAGAGAACTTTATAAAGTTATTATCAAATGTTAGCTCAGAACTGGACAGCCATCCCAGCTGGAGACCTTTGAAACCTCTGCTTTAATGTAAAATATGGATCAGACTCAGATTCCTAACAGAGCTGCTTGATTTGAAGCCTCCAAATACTCAATCCTTTCAAAGAAAAACTCCTAAACAGGCAAATGAGGCTTAAATATGTGACAAAGGAAATAGTGTCTCCAGTGATGATGGGTGTCTCCGAAAAAAATAAAGATACCATGCAAAAGTATTTACACCCTTTGAAGTTTTTCACTCTTTGTCACAGTACCACCTCAGATTTTAATGTAGAATTTTAAAGTGGAAGGAAATCGAACACAGTGGTTTAAAGAGGAAATCTAAAAAAAAAAAAAAAAAAGTTTGGTGTGCATTTCTAGCTTCTCTGTGGAGAACAGCATGATGCTGCCACCACCATGTTTCCAAATGGGAGCATTTTGATGTGCAGCGTTTTTTTCTGTCAGATTAGCATAACCATAGTCAAAACCCATTTATCCCTTTAGTTTATCCCCGTTTATCTCTTTAGTTTTGTACGAAAAATACATTTGAACTACCTCAACGGGCGTGTGTCCCTTTAGTCATGCACAAAAAAACTATTTACTTACTTTTTGGTGTTTTTTTAAGCATATGGTGATCTGAAATTCAATTTGTTTTTATTATTGTACATGACTAAAGGTATACACGCCCGTTTAGGTAGTTTGAATGGTATTTTCCGTACAAAACTAAAGGGATGAATGCAAATCTGCCGATCTGACAGAACATCGCCACACGTAGTGGTTTTCATGTTTACTTTAAGATTTAATGTTGGTGTCAATTGACCAAAACAGTTCTTCTTGTATTGCAAACTGCAAATTTATCCCAGGTTTCTTTTAAAATTGGTTTCATTCTAGCCAGCTTTGTAGAGTAGATGACTTATATTTCACATCCAGACCTAAATGGCTGCTTTTCCTGATTAAATGAGCCTCTGGGACCTTTATAGTGCAGCTTTATTGAGGGGAACTGGAGAAAAGAACGCACACCACCGATTTTTATTATTTGTTTTTATAAAAATAAATAAATCCCTTTGTTTCCATTTCATAAATATTCTATTACTGACATAATATTCCAGTAAAAGGTTTTAATGTGACAAAATGTGAAAAAAAAAAAAAAAAAAACATATGAGGGGGTTGAATACTTTTGCAGTTAAAAGAAAGATGCCAGTTGTGCTTTTATGATCTCATAGAGGCCAAAAGTGTGTGTTTTCTGCTGGGATGACTCTCGGTTCTTTCTTGTCTTTAGATACCAGCCTGTTGATATCATTCAACCAACCAATCATGTATTGCCAGCCTCATTCGGGGATTCTGATTGGCACATTGTCACAGGCAACTCTCTTACCACCACCAATGAGTCCCCACGTAGAAAACCCTCACAGCATGAGCTGGAGAAACAGAGAATGCCAGGTGACTATTCTCTTTCTTACCCTTGTTGTGGAGACTGACTGGGCGCTCGTGCCTTTTTTTTCTTGTGTCCCCCTTTCCTTCCCCTCCCCCGTCTTTTTTTTTCTTTCCTTTTTATTTTATTTTTATTTCTTTCCTTTTTTTTTTTTTTTTTGGTTTTCCTCGCTCTCCTTTTTTACAGAGCATGACCTCCTGAGGCAGGAGCTGAACAACCGCTTCCTGGTTCAGAGTTCGGAGCGGGGCCGGGGGCCGTCCGCTTCGCCGCTGGCCCCCGTGTCGCTCCTGAGGGCCGAGTTTCACCAACACCAGCACATGCACCAGCACCAACACACCCATCAGCACACCTTCACGCCCTTCCCCGCCAGTCTGCCCCCGGCCGCCATCCTCACCCCGCCCACCGCACCCCCCATGGTGCGTACCCAAGCCAGAAATGTGAGGATAAGTAACAAGAAAAGCTCCCGTTACTTCCCACCGACTCACCTGTCACCCCTCCAATCTTCCTTTATAGTGCGCTCCTTTTCTTTTTTATGTGTTTTTCCTCAAATTAAATCTATAGTTTATCTCCCAAAGCTTTATAAACTACAAACTGTTTCTTTAAAATATCCTCCTGGAGCATCCCCTTTATTTATCCCTCTTTCTTACATGGTTTGGTTGTTAAAGCCCCAACAAAACAGTCCTGAGCAACTTTATCCAACTTTGGGCACACCCCAACAACCATGATGACTCAGAGAATAATTTCATTTAAATACTCATCTTCCCTCCAACTTACTCTTAGATTTGGCACATGATCAAACAGCAGATTCGCCTAAAGGCTTTTTTTGTTTTTTCCTCAATCGCTCGCATATGGAAGTTTTCACAAAGAGCAACAAAGGCCCCGTTAAACATCTGTGTGTGTGTGTGTGTGTGTGTGTGTGTGCGCGGAGGCCTTCCTGCAGACTACACACATCCATGCAGGGTGCTTTTCTTTCTTTTTTTTTTTTTACCTAATGTATGTGTGTTTGTCTTTAGATTGCAATTCAAAGCTTCTCTCTCATTCTGATGACTTCATTGCAGATAAAGGTTGATGACATCACTGCAAAACTGTTTTGATAACTTTTCTAATTGCTTCCTTGCCTCCACTGCCATCAATTCAGAGAGAGGTGGGGGCCGGCGGGTTACAACTCTGGCAGCTCTCAGATTATAACGATTCATTCATCATCTCCAATGCACACCGATCTCCGGCAGGCTTTCTCAGATGGGTCCCTGTTTGTAGCTTTTCGGCATTAGTTTAATAGATGTAATCCATCACTCCATGACCTTCTGATTAAGAGCCTGTGGTCCCATTAAGGCCTCTTACAAAGATTATTCCCATCCTGTACATTAGAAATCAAAGTGCTGGTGTTTACGCTGCAGACTGGGATAACTACTGAAGGCATGCTGCAGGTTTTTGAGCCAACACACATTTTGTTATCTGGTCTGCTGTTCATTCCTGACATGGTTGGAATTATGTACAGTTCACAGTCGTCCCTTTGAAGATGAAAGAAGCAATTTCACTAATTCCAGCTTTTTATATGTATATATATATTTCCTAAAGCTCTTTTTCCCATCCCTCTTTTGTCTTATTTCAAATGGAAATTACGTTATTTGTCACCTGCTGTTTCTTTTTTCTAACTTTGCTGAGAAATAATGTTTTATTTTCTTGGAGAAAGAAGATTGATGATGATGATGATGATGATGATGATGATGCTGTTTTTTTTTTTCTGTGAAAAGCATAAATTGAATTTCCTCTTTTTGCTCTTTCTCTTAATTTTTTTATGTTTTTAAATTAAACTTTGCAGCCTAATGCTGGTAATATATGATATTATGAACACTGTAGGTTTGTTTATTGCTTGACGCCCTTGAGCAGCTGGCTTGCCAAATGGTAGCAGAGACTGACCGTGCCTTTCCCCCCGCCATGCCTTTGAACGAGGAGTATCCCGAATTGTTATCAGATGGAAGTATAAAGGTTTAATTAGGCAAAGATGTTTGCCATAAATCTGTGACAGCTACCATAAATTATAAAGACCAGACTTTGTGTTTTCCTTTTTTTTTTCTCTTTTTACAAGGCCATAAAGCGTCCGGCCTTCTTCTCAGTGTCAAACATTAAACAAGCTGCACCCTCAGAAATGCAGAGTAGCTGTTTAATAAGCTGGCTGGGATTTTCCCCTCAGTCGACCCCTACAGACACAACTATAGTTCCCACTGGTACGACTCTAGGTGCAGATGTGACACCGATGGACTCCTGACCCAAGATTGGAAGCAGCTGAGCAGCTTTATATTATCAATTTCACTGTTTTTTTATGCAACCATATGCCAACAAAAACACTCTAAAAAAAAGTTCCTGCAAATGGTTTTTATGTTTATGGAAGGCAGTGAAGTTACTGTTCCCTGTAATGAGCAGCATTTGAAATAGAAGAGCAGTGTCAGGGTATAAACATGCCCACAATGTTCTCATTCATGTCTTCCCTCAGCTTCACGTGTGTTCAGGAAATGATTGGAAACATTTTCCCAGTATAACCACAGATTTCTTTTTTATGAGGCAAATTCTAGCTGAAAGGTTTCTTCACTTCACGTCTTCTGTGATCGTTGTCAGTTACATGCTGATCTGTCCTAAATTGACTCCTAACCAAAGCAAATGGCTCCATTTAGCTTCAGTCAAATGAGACTCATGCTGCTCATATAATCCGTTCATGATGCTGTGAACAGACCTGCTTTTTCACCAAATTTAATTTGAGATGTGCTTTTCCTAACGCTGGAAAAAGCTTTTTTGTCTTTGTCACTGGTGCGTAGTTTTGACATGATTTTTACCTTACGACAGGCTGCCACACCCGATGTCTGTGTTTTTAATTGGAAAATCATGTGGAAGTTTTCTTCCCATCCGTCCTCTGAAGGGGCTGTATTGTTATTACCTTCATGCTCGGTCGCTCTGTTTAAAAAAACCCATGACCAGTGCAGGCCAGCTGCTTTACCTCAGGGCTTAGGACCAGTTTTATGAAAGATCTACCTGACAGTGCCTGTTTTTCACTGTATCTGTCGTCTTGTAAAAGATTTCTGTATGAGCCGTTGTGTTTGCTGATTTTTTCTTTTCTTTTCTCCAACAGTTCGACAAATACACCCCCAAACTGGACAATCCGTTCATCAGACATTCAAACGTGAGTTCCTTCTCTGATTCTCGTGTAAATATGCGCTTTGCATTTTGGCAAATCAAATATTTGGCATATTTGAATGTTGCCTGTGAGGGCATTTATTGTGGCCTTGGCTTTATGCCTGCTCATGCTTCAGTCCTCTATGATTTAATCTTTTTTTTGACATATCTTTGTTTCCCTTCCTCTTCTGTTCTCCTCAGTTCTTCCCCTCCTACCCCCCAACCATGCCAGGCATGCCCCCGCTGCTCCCGCACTCAGGACCCTTCAGCTCGCTGCAGGGAGCCTTCCAGCCTAAGGTCAGACCCATATCCCCACCTACGAGCTGCTAACAGGCTGAGAAAAGAAGGAAGCATGTGCACAAACACACACATCCAAAATTAGAAACTTTTAAAGAAATCTCATTAGCTAGAATCAGCGATTCATAATGTATGAAGTAATATTTGTGTTGACTGGCCTATGAAATAATACTTAGTGGATAAAACACAGACAGTCATCATTATTGAAGATAAACCAGCTGCTGGATGATAAGGATACAGTTTTTTTTTTTGTTTTTCGACAGCAAAACGGAACAAACTACACTCTCATAGCTCTGAAAATAACTGCAGGTGGATAAAGAAAGTCATCTTTCACACATTATACAGGTCTAAAGCTACATTTAGCTTCTCAGAAAAGGCCAATATTAGGTTCTAATTAATAGGATTGAGATACATGTTTGCAATATACAAAATCTGCTTTAATTTGTCCATGAATAGAATTAATTCTTTCATGAAATAGAAGCTGTTCAGTCTGTTATAAGTGAAGAGTTTTGCTGTTGAGATCTGACAAGTTCATATGCTGCGTTTTTTTATTTTAGTTTCAGGGTTCTATCCAGGATTTCTTTTCTGAGCATAGCAAACTATTGCCCCATTTACACTATCCCAGAGTTCGGACCGAGCTTTGATCAGTTAACCGTGCTGAGCTTGTTTCCTTACAACTATTTACACATCGCACTAGCACAATTCCTCGCCTCATACAGCTCTCATAGGGGAATTGAGCAAACAAAAATGGCGGCGCCCACAGCATTCAGGAACTTATGTGCCTGGAGAGCATCCTCTACCCAAATTTCAATGAGAGCCTCAGTCTCTGCATCATCCCAGCTCACACCACGCTCTTTTGATGCCATTCATTATTAATAAGCTAAGAGGAAGTTCATGTTTTGAACAGGTGAACAGATTTGTGAATTACAAAGCCAGACACGCAGGAAGAAGGTATGAAATAAGTCATCTGACTGTAAATGGGAGATGACGCGGTCTGCTCATGCGCTCTTTGTTATCAGAGAAATGAGCCACAACTGAACCGTACTGAGTCCTGCTGATGAACTGGTTCTAGATTTAGTGCAGTTCGGTTGTGTTCAGTTGCTTTCCGTTTATACTTAACAGTTATCTCTGTGACTCTGAACGCTCTCGACGCGGTTCCAAGAGGTTAGTGTAAATTGGGCTAGCCACCTAGACTCAGAGACGTTGCCCTGATCTCTCTGTGCAAGTCTCCACCTGCATCCAAGCGCTCAGGATGAGTTGATGATGGAGTCTGCAGAGCGCAGATTCCACATTTGTTCAGCACTTTTCTAACATCTATGTCCAAATAATGACATTGCACTTATTAAAAGTCGATCTAAATTCTGTATGATTTCGACAACTTTGAGTGTAGCAAGCGTTAGTGCTGAAATGTGCTGGACAGAACCCTGAGGGAGGGGAGCCCAGATGTAAGTCAAAGGGCCGATGCGCTTATAAGAAAATTAGCATAGTGGGCTGAATTGCATAGCAATCGTATAGAACCCCGCTTCACTGACATATGCGGGCAAGAACCCTGTTAGAAATGGAAGGATTAAAAGAATGGAAATGTTTTTTGTTGCTTTTGTTGTGTGTGTTCACAAACTAGATATTAACTAGAAATTTTACATTGTGTTTTTTCTATTAAATGAATCCAGTTCAGGTAAAATCCTCTCTAACATTTATCAGTAAAAGTTATGTACGATCAAATGAAGTCCTGTTTTATTTAAAACTGTAAAATAGTCTTCCACTTTAGAGCTTAGTGGGAACTTTAAATCAGATTTAGAGTTTTCAGCAGCTAGTTGCATTTTTCTCACATTTCTAAGAAATCATTCACACTGTATTTGTCAACATTTCTTTTAGAACTAACAACCAAATTCCCTGCTATTAAAAGTAATGTGTTCTTTTGTTGTTAACCAGGCCAGTAAAACATCTATTTTAATCCTCTCTGTTAGAACACAGGGCAATTTAACAACTACTTTCTTTGTTTCTAAAAAAATTATAGTTTTAATTATGGATGTGAAGCTTAAAGCATTGGCTTATATACTGGAGAACCAGAGTAATGTTTTGATTTAGTTAAATGTAAATCCTTTATTAGAGAAAATGTATCCGACTAAACAAGAACCAACATTAAAATTCAGCCCTAAGCAAAGAAAGGACAGCCCAAAGTGAGGGAGTCTGTCAGACATGCACTCAGAGGCTGTGACCTGCAGTAAGACACCAATCAAAGCTGGTCTAAATCTGCTGGCTCTATTCCCAGTGGGCTCCGGCTCTGAGAGACCCTTCTGTCGAAGATCGCTCCAGATGCTCCTAGGAAGGCTCTTAAGCAAAGCCCCTGCTAAGTATTCCTGGAGATGAGCTTAGGCTTTCTTGGTTTACATCAACATCAGCTATATGGTAGCAGTAATTACGGATTAGAGAGTTTTAGTGTTACTGAGTAAGGTCAGGGTCTGATATTTATCCTGGAGAAAAAAAGATAGAGGATCATAAAGCGTTTTTTTTTTTTTTTTTTTAAGAATTTAATTGTCACAACTTGTGCCAAAGTCATTGAATCCTCACATGAACTTTCCCGAGTAAGGATGTGAGTAAAATAGTGCCTTATTTACATTATGTAAAGCATTGGAAAAAATTTACATTTCTGATGCATGGCCAAGTCTTTCTGGAAAAAGGAGATTTTTTGTTTGAGAAGATGCTTTACATGGACCAATGAAGGATAGAAGAACGGAGGTCAAAGATTTAAGTCTAGCAAAGACAAGAAAAAACACATAAATTACTTAACTAAAGCCAGCATTAGGTATTTATATTAGCAGCAGATGTAGGAAAAGGTCAGAAAGACCAACAGCCATCAATTTTTGTTTTTCAGTTTTCGTAGCCTGGATGAGCAGCTCATATACTCTCTTATAAAATACAGTTATCTTCACATAGCACTTGTTGCGTCTGTGTTTAATCTAACTTTATTTTCAGATGCTTCAGCAGTGCTTAACGACGACCCAAAGCTAACTTTGGGTCGTCTACATGGAGCAGTAATTTTCTGCAATTTGTCCTTGCATATCGAGTCAAACTAAAAAATGCTTGACTTTAAAAATCAAGAATACCCAAGCAACCCAAAAAAATCTGAAATATACCTACAAGAAAAAAGCAGAAGCGGTGAAAAAACACCAGAGAGGAGATCACTCACTATATCATTAAGTATTAACATGCAGAGTAAGAAGTTAAACAAAAAAATGGTACACTTCCTGATATCAACAAAAATGTAAGAATTCACATAACGAAATGTATAAATCGCAACCGAACTTTATAAAGATGTTAAAACCTTGTTCTTAGACTCTAGTTCTGTCTCGTTTCACCAAGTATCTTTCCTGTCGTCTCCGTCAGGCTTCTAATCCCATTGACGTAGCGGCCCGTCCTGGAGCCGTTCCTCACACACTTCTGCAGAAGGATCCGCGGGTAAGCATAAGCCGATAGCATCTCCATCATGCTGCTTCTGGTAAAAGCTCCACACATAAGACATTCATCCGTTCAATTCAATTCACTTTATTTATCTAGTGCCAAATCGCAACACGTGTCGTCTCTAGGCGCTTTACAGAGTCAATCCAATCAAATCATCCAGATGGATTGGTTAAAATATCCTAAGGAAAACCAGTAGATTGCATCCAATTATTCACTGTTAGAGGAGGAAGTAAAGACAGCGGACAGATATTGTGTTGTTTTGCAGCAATCCCTCATACTGAGCTTGCAGCTAGTGACAGTCGAAGGGAAAACTCCTCTTTAAAAGAAAGTTAGTCACAGTAAAAAGCTATTAACTATGTTTACACAGACAGAGTAAAAAAAAACAGAAAGGCAGATCAATCCATGTCTTAGAATTCAAATTCTATCTAAAAACATGTTTTTATATTTAAAAGTTTGACATTTGTCTGAATTGCTGTTATAAATGATCCTCTGTTGTCCATACAGATGAGTGATCCATTCAGGACATCTGTTAGGGTAAGTGAATACCTTGGTGCATTTCTCTCTAAAATATTGTTTCTCTGGCCAGGCCACAAAGTCTCATTTAGAAGTCCCAGTCGAGCAGATTCTGGGCTTTGGAGGATTGTGGTTAAAATAAGGTCTGTACTGGGTTCAAGTCAGGGGATCCATATTTCCAAATTGGTTGGCTGGTTAAAATTTCAGATTTCCACTTTGTTGTCTGGCCAGAAATTTCTAATGCCAGAATTCATTTTTAGCTCGTTAAATAAAAAAGCCAGGAGGCTGACTGTAGTTTCTCTTTAAATCTTTTAGAAACCTGGCAAGTGGTGTGCAGTACATGTCCAGATTGCATGGCAGATCTACCACCACCAGCAGAAAATGAAGGTGCGTGAGATGGACTATTCTGTCTTCCAGGAAATTTATTGCATGTCAAACCAGACGCGTAATAGTGATTGTTAAATAATCACCAACTAAAGATCACAGCCTACTCTGCTATTGTTAAATCATCAACAAACATGCTGCTGATTTGAAAAGACTTGGCAGAGCTGCTATACGAGGAGGAAAAATACGAAGAACTCACTGGATTGGAGCAAAAAGATGTGAACCAAAATTAACCCTATAATGCCAAATGTGTCATATTTGATACATACGGTTTCTGAAATGTTTTGCATCTGATACCTTTTGCATAATTTAATGGTAAAAACTTTGCTCAAAATCCTATCGAACACAATCAGATATACCTGATAACAGCCAGTAGAAGACTACACAAAAAATAATCTTGACTTATCGCATAGTAATAAATGATTAATATAAAAAATGTATTTCTGTCTTTTCTTTTTACATATTTTGTAAAAAGGGCAAATAAGGAATTCAAAACAAAAAAAAGTAATTTTCTGTTTTGTTTTATTCTTGGATCGGGCTTTAAAGGGTTAACTACAGGAGCTAAATCATATTAGAAAATAAATGGATTATGATTCCTATTAAAATATGTAAATTGTGTCACATTTAAGTTAATAAAACAGTAATAAATTAATAGTAAAGTGTAACAGTTATAAAGAATAAACCATTTTTATTTATTGAAAACAATTGTTTTTTAATTGCTTATTACAGTCTTATATTTGCTGGTTAATTAGTCAGGCTATTTGCTCAGATAGCCACCCCTACTGCTAGCTGTTAAACAGACAAGGTACATAAACAGTAGTTTACAAACAGAAGGTTAAGATTTGTGAAATAACTCCCTTAATATCCATACTATGACTGAGTATTTCTTAAGTTTTTGTATTGTTTTGCAACTGGAAATATTTTTAAACATCTCTGTTTCTGCCAGCTGTCAGTCCATAGCAACAGTGGAAAGTGAGATTAGATTTTTAGTAGAGAGATAGATGTCCAGTCAATGCATTAATTTCATTAGAACAACTTTAAAGCATAAAGACAATACAGAGTTTGGCCCAAGCCTAAAAAAATGCTGCACGCACAAAAAAGAAAATACTTTAGAAATTAAATGTGAATCCTTTAAAATCTAATGTTTAATACATACATTTGCTTGCTATAAATCAAATAGTTGGGGTAGTCAATGTGGAAATTCTTCATGAAAGGGAAGGATAGTCTGTTCTGCCCATGGGGATTCTCTGCTAATGCTATTGGACATATGGTGTCAGTCCTTCTTGGGCCATGGACCCTTGTCATCAAGGATTTAGTGTTTCTAATCAGCTTACATAGATGTTGTGACAGAGCTGCCCAGAAGTGGAGACATGTAGCCGTTGTTTGTGTTTGAGGCTTCAACAGATCTCTTTCTCTCTGTTATTGCAGCTGAAAACTAATGCTGTTTACTGTGTCGCCGGAAAATGCTTGAAGCTGTTCTTTGTCTGAGCGTCATTGTTTCTGGCTCTTTGAATTTCAGCAAATGCAGCTGGACCCACACAAACTGGACATGAATGGGAAGCTGGACCTGTTCAGCCGACCTCCGGCCCCAGGAGTCTTCCCAGGGTTCCCGTATCCTCATGACCTAGCACGGCCCCTGTTCCCCTCGACAGGTCAGCACCGAGCACTCATCCCAGAAACTTAAACCTTATTTAGGGAAATAAGAGGAAAAAAAACTCATGAATTGGTTTCATTACTGCAGCTTTCCTGTCTAGTGTTTGCCTTTATGCAAATAAGAACTTCTAAATTCATTTAAAAAAAACTGCACAGATGAAACAGAGTGGGATTTTCTTCTCTCCTGTGTATTGTTCAGTTAATTGTAGGGCTTTTGCAGCAAATGTTTTGCCAGTAAAGGAATCAGATTTGTATATGAATATGCATTACCCTCAGTTGGGTAATTGACTGATTTGCCCTGCGTTCGGGGGGGGGCAGCAGAAAGGAGAATGGCCTTTGACTGGTAATTATGCAGCGGTTTGTCAGCGAGACTCATATAATTGGTGCTTTCATTAACAATTCATGGGATATGGTGGATAACAGTAACATTTTTTTGAAAAGAAGCCATTTAGTTGCACATTCAGAAACTGACCTTCCTTAACGGCTATAGATTCTAGAAGAGATGTGTAACTTGTGCAATAAAAGGAAATTATGAATGGCATGTTAATGGTTTTCATTAGCCAATAACTTAGGAAGCCTGGAGTGTTATTCAGCATGTTTGTGATGCTTGTATTCACAGTTATTTTCTGACATTGATTCACAATGTTGGTGCGTTTAAAAGGTGATGTCAGGAGATTTGAAATGAGCTTCTGTGAAAAAAAGGTTTAAGCATCATATAGTTTTAGTCAAGTGATTTTCATCCCTATAGTCGGTATCCAATCCACTTTATTTATATAGCACGATTTCAATAAACACAAGGTTTCCAAAGTGCTGCAGAAAAAGATAAAATAAATAAAAGTAAATGAAATGAAAAAATAAAAGCACTGCCCGCACAGGATAAAAATATGCATGTGTATACATAAAATCAACACGTGTATACATAAAATCAACACTCTACATGGTGTCAAAAGCCAAGGAAAAGAGGTGGGTTTTAAGAAGAGTTTTAAAATAAGACAGAGAGGTGGCCTGTCTAACTTGCAGCGGCAATCCATTCCAAAGTTTTGGAGCTGCAACAGAAAACGCTCGATCCCCTCTGAGCTTAAGCCTTGGTTTTCATCTCCACTGAAATCGTCAGAGTAGACGTTCCTAAAGGTTAGTCTGAAATTCTCCAAGATATTGCTGCTGCCTTAAAACAATTCCTATATCAAAAAAAATGTTGTATGATGTTTGTATTGGGTAATAATTTTCAAAAAAGCCAGGGAGTATATTTACTGGAAAATTCTATTCAATTTATTTACATAGTGTCAAATCACAACACATGTTATCGTGGGGTACCTTACAAGGTAATTAAATCAGATCATACAGTCAGATTTAATAAAAGTTTTCTATCTAAGGAAAACCAAGTGTTTGCAGGATCCTCTTCTCCTGGATGAGCATGTAGGGACAGTAGATATTTGCTTGCATTGTGTCACTGACTCTGCAGCAATCCCTCACACAGAGCATGCATGCAGCAACAGTGGAAATTAACAGGAAGAAACCTCCCGCAGAACCAGGCTCGATGTGAGCAGCCCTCTGCTCAGGACAACTGGGGATTAAAGGAGACACAATCAGACATAAAAAAAAGAACATTGAAGCATTGATGCATAAATGCTTTAAATGATAGAAAAGATAATGGTAAAGTAGCTACTTGCTCTGTATCGGAAAGAAACAGTTAAGAAGATGAGCTCTGAGCTGGTTTTCATGCCAAAGGGTATAAAAGAAAGCAGATGTTTAGGAGGGATACATGACTGAACATTGAAAAGCAGACCCAATTCTATTATCAATAATTGAAGATATTGGTAGCAGCAACCCAGCTGATTGGTTTCGTCCCGAATGGTGCTACAGTCAAACATGACCAGACCAAATGAAGCTACTAACAAATACTGAAGAATTGGAGAATAGAGGGAGAATGAAGCAGAGTGAGGAAAAGTGGTACCTATGTCCTCCAGCACCCTAAGCATATAGCAGCACAACTATAGAGATAGTTCAGGATAGCCTGAGCTAATCAATCGCTTAAAGAATAACTTGTAAGCATTGCCATTTAATAAGACATTTTAAAAATATCAATGTATTTGCGTTTTACATTGATAGCTATACATATTGTGTTGTTGGTGCTTGTTTCACATAGGAGTATATCTGGTAACTGTTTTATTTTTTTAGTTGAAGTAATGATGAAAACATGTTAAAGGTTCAAAAAGTATTAGAGAGAAATGCTACGATTTTGTTGACCTTCCGGTTATTTGAAGTAATTTGATCCCTCTTTGAATACCCTAAACTTGACTGCATGTAAAAACTACGTTTAGAAGATTTCAAAACGGCTATATTTATGCTTCAGATTATTGAAGTTGAGATTTTCTAAAAGTTTAATAGAAAAT
The DNA here is from genome assembly GCF_000732505.1 of Cyprinodon variegatus. Lineage (NCBI taxonomy): Eukaryota > Metazoa > Chordata > Actinopteri > Cyprinodontiformes > Cyprinodontidae > Cyprinodon > Cyprinodon variegatus. The sequence continues at coordinate 1,180,545 of NW_015150650.1, forward strand.
ACAATTAATATTAATCTGTATATCCATCTGTTTGCTTTGATAGGCTCTGCACACCCAGCACCCTCTCCATATGGCCCCGCCCCCCATCCCAGTGGCTTCCTGCCTCCAGGCCATTTGGCAGGTAAGTGTAAGTAACAGCATTTTGACAGATGTTTATACATGTATCTCCTCTTTCTCTCCATGCTTTCTCTGTTCATTCTCCCAGTTTTTGACTGGTGTTTATAACCAGGGAGTCATTTAAATCCAAGATGTTTATCATTTTGATTTCAGGGTCATTTTCAAGTGTAGTTCAGAAGTTCTGCTGACTTCTAGCAGCTGGATTAGTCGAGCAGATGTGCAGTTTACGGTGATGGATTTAACAGTATCATCTCTAACAACTCCACCTGGACATATAAACAAGAACATAACACAGAGAGGACATGACAGCTTTTTGGAACTAATTGGGATTGAATTGAAAACATATATTTTGAATTGATTTAAATGAACTACTGCCATAGTTCCAAATGTATGTGTGGAGATTAAACTCATGTTTTGAGTTTAAGAAAAAAAATAAAAATATTCTAAAATGTTTTAAAAAAATCAACAAATAAATATAAGTTACCCTGGTAGAATGAAACTATACTCAACTGAAGTCAAACGGTCATCAAATTTCCAGTTTAATTAGCTTAATTTAAGCTGAATTAATTTCCATGTCCAGCATTAGACCATTTCCAACTTTGCTCTAAAAAGTCCAAACTAAATCCTTCTTCAGAGAGAAATGTTTCTCTTGCCCCAGCCAGCTCCACTTAGCAATAAATCCAGGGTCCTGGCTACTGTACGATTACCAGGCAGGGGGTTAGGATGGCAGCGCTAAAAAACAAAAACAAAAAAAACAAAACTCGCTTGTAAGAGAAAAGCTGAGTGAAACGGGTTGGTGTTGGGGTGAGTACTGCTAACCAGCTCCCCCTTTTGCTAATCCCTGTTTGGCATTTTGCAGATCCTTTCAGTCGCTCCAGTTCCTTTGGCGGCCTCGGCAACCTTTCAACCAGTGCCTTCGGAGGATTAGGCAACCCCTCGCTTGGTAAGCGCTGCCCCCCCTCTCTCCTCCACCACTGGCCCCTCCTCTTCTCAATCGGGCCCCCTGTGGCCAGAAGCAGAATAGAGCAGGGAAGCGTTAGACAGAAGGGAGAGCAAGGAGGGGAGGCAGAAGACACATAGCTCTAGTTTCTGTGTCAAAGCGAACCCTGGCCCTGTGAGGCCCGACAAACCAGTAGAACACAGAAGAGCTCCTCCCTGCCTCCACTCCATCCATCAGTGATGTTTCCAACCGCCTGGCTTTAATGTGACTGCGCTGCTGCCAGGTTTGCTGTTTGGTGGCAATTCATCTATTAATTATTTGACAAGCCCCTTTTGCATCTCCATGGAGGGCTTTCTCTTTTCTCCCTTTGCATCCTTCTGTCCATGCTCTTCTCTGTTCTTCATGATCCCTCCTGTTTCTGTGTGCCAAATCAGTCACCCTGTTGTGAAAATGGATGTGATTGGAATAGACATGCTGTGGAATGCTAAGGTCTCCCTTGGCTTTTCACAACTCTCTTCTCCAGAGGGCAAGTGAGTCTCCTCTGTTCATCCGCTGCAGAAAAAATGGAGGAGGAGGGGGGTGAAGGCCTTTAAGAGCCCAAGTAAAGCCTGTGTTGTGGGGAGCCATTAACCTCTAACTCTTCCAAACAGCTTCGGGGAGGGAACCTCCAGAGACAAAAGACAAAAGCAGCTTTTGTTGTCCAGTCTTTCTCATCTTATGTGTCCTCAAGAAGGTTTTTGTGCCCAATTAACTGACGGAGTCCCATGTCTTTCTCTTTTCTTCTTCCTTTCAGGGTCCAATAGTGTGTTTGGTTCCAAAGAAGGGCCAGGAGGACTGCCCACTTTTGGCAGCCCCCACCATGACACCTGGAACAGGCTTCGTCGCACACCGCCATCTTTCCCCACCCCTCCACAGTGGCCCAAAGCTGGAGAGGCTGAGCGAAGTAGCTCGGCTAACAGCCATGACCGAGAGCGGGACAGAGAGCGAGAGAGGGACCGAGAGAAAAGAGACTCATCCATCGGCAAAGAAGAGAAGGATAAGGACAGGTGAGAGGAGGGCATGTTTTTAATACTCTCAGAAACTTAAACATTCAGATTACAGATACAAGCATTTGCTGTTTAACTAATTTAAGTTTAACTCTATGGAGTCATTTAAAGTTCTGCTTGATGCCTCTATAAGGAACCAATCTGGTAATAATGAAGCTCCCATATTTCCATGCAGACTAGAGCACAAGTTAAATTGTAGCTCCACAGTATAGGGACTCCTAAATGAGACTGCTTCAATGATCTCACCACATATAGAGTGAAATAATTCAACAACATGCTTCTGTGGCGTAGTGGTTAGCGCACACGACCCATGTACGGAGGCCTTAAGGCTAATTTATGCTCAGAAACCAGTTCGTCTGCTTGTGTCGCAGTTAATGCAAATGTGCCCCTACTGCAGACGCTCTGGTGCACCTCTCCAAAATTGAGGATGACCGCAGACAGGAGGCCTCTGATTGGTCAAATCTACATCCGCTCTACACTATGAATATTTCCTGTTTGATACCTTACTGGCTTGTTTTGTTTGGATGACCGCCATTGTGGAAAATGACTCGTGAAGATGGACCAGCTAGAAGGCTGGATCCCCGCTCTTTCTCGCACCGATGTCCCTCCGTTGTCGCACAAACCTTTAGTCCTCGACACGATTGACCCGGGTTTGAATCCGACCTGTGGTCCTTGGTCGTATGTCTATCCCCCTCTCTCATTCCCCCTTTCCTGTCAGCCTACTCTCCTAAAAATGAGCACCTAGTGCCATAAAAAACACCCCAAAAAATATAGCTGCTTTACAGAAACAGAGATGCCAGGCTCAACCAGAAAAAAAGCAGCCCCAAACCAATATCCTTCCTCCATTAAACTTCTGCTCAGTGCAATGAAGTTAACTCAGTCCTTCAGTTCTGCCAAACCCAAACACTAAATGGACTATTAGACAAAAAAAAACAGATTTGCCGTTTCAAAATCACGATGCAGACGTAACAAATTGTTGTGGTGAAAGAAATTATACCAACGCCTTTAGTTTGCTAATCCATCCTTTGGTTGCAAATTTTCAAAAAAATTGCAGAAAATTCCTCAAGGCTTTATTTACTTGGTAAATCTGGAGATGGCTACTGCCCCAATATGGTGGTACCTGGACTTTAAACCTACGTTGGTTTGGAAGGCTTAGCTTATTTTCAAGAAGGTAGTTTTTGAATGTTTGCCCTCCAAGACTTAGGCGCAAAACCAGAATTTCCAAAGACTGCAAAACCTTGGGGGTCGGATCAGACCCCTGCAGACTTTCATCCACTGAAATCCCACCTGTAACTTCCACTCATAATAAAAAACACTGGAGATATTTAAAAGGAATATCCTGCCTCACCAATGCAACAACTGCTGTGCTGCTCTGCCCATCCATTGTAATTCTGAGAAGTGAGATTTCGCTTCCAGATTGGACGGAAAGAACACTTTGTAAGGAAGGCTACTGCCCCCTTAAGTGTTTGGAGGTTATTTCCAGTTTTTACCTGGAGTGATGAGTCTTTCACCTCAAACAACCCCTCTTATATGAAACAATTTTCAAACAGTTTTACAGATAAAAGGTAAACTGAGTTACAGCACTGGACCCGTCTGGAAATCGCCAGCGTCAAAAAGAATGAAGAATGAACCCTAAGAAAATTACAGTTCCAGTGGGTTCTTCTACCTCAGTGATATCAGCCAAGATGGTGTCTGTCTGATAGGTTGCTTCATTATCGGGTCTTGTGGCTTACATTAAGGCTAATTACCTTTATCTTGACAAAACTGATCTCTGCTTCAACTCATTTGACTTCTGAGGGAGAATTAATGAAATATTGGAATTTACACCTTATAGGATTATAAAATGGTTGGGAAAAAAACGTAATTAATGGAGAAGTATATTTAACATTCTCAGGATTTTAGGCTTTAACAAGGTTTTTTATGAAGATAGAGGAGGTTTCTAACAGCTTTTATTGTCATTACACTGTCACAAGTACAGAGCAACAAAATGAACTCTGCATTTAACCAATCCCCTGGGGGAGCAGTGGGCCGCCATTGTGTGGTGCCTGGGGAGCAGTGTGGGGATAAGGGTGTTGCTCAGGGACCCAGAGTGCAGGCTGTGGGGATCGAACCAGGTACCTGCAACCTTCTCAGAGCACAAGCATACTGCTTTAACCACTACTGTTGCGCCGATGCCATTTTTTAGGGCCTGATACCTGGCTATGCAGTATTGGCCGATACCATAGCAATACCATCTGTTTGAAATTGATATGTGTGTATATATATATGAACAATGCATACTACCTGGATGTAAAATAATTGTCATCATGGCTTTGGAAAAAGACTAATACAAAGTGAATCCAGTAGAACTTTTTATTGCCTACCTGAAAAGGGTGACAAAAGTTGAATAAACTTTTGGCTCTCAAAATGGTATCTGTGCCCTATTTGTTGGTACTTGCCGATACCAACATTTTAGTGCTGGATTGCACCCCGCACCATACTGGTATTGGTATCAGTGCAACACTACTAACCAGTAGGCCAACACTCCCCATGAAGTAGTAGGTGCTGGATCTTTTACACCTGCAACTGTGAAAGTCTTTAATACTTGGATTTAATACATTAAGAGAGGGGGGGGTGTAGTGTAAGGTGGGAAGCTTTACTACAAGACAGAACAAGAGTAACTATCAATCATTAGAAAAACATGAGTGTTTCTCTAGTTCTCTAGTCGGTGGACCTAAAGTTCCATGCCCCACAGCTGTTGAACGGTTATAGCTAGAGGTCTGCAATTTTTATTTTTGAGACATGTTTGAACTGATGCAGGCTGGTCTGTGTCACCAAATTTTAAATTTATATATTAGGAAACTAGAGAGTGTTAGCTTTCAAATAATGTATTGCACATGTAATTTGGGCTTACAGTTTCTAAGTTATTTGCTTTTCCATTTGGGTATGCAAAATAGGCCAGGATTGCCCAAAATGAGGTGGCTGTTAAGAGGTTAAGCTTTCGTTGTGTTCATAGGAAGTGATCCATAGTTCCTTCCTTTATTTGACTAGCACATAATGCAAATAACTGTGAGACAACCTTTGAAAGAAGAAACCCTGACAGTTCTGGGTGTGGGTTCAAATAATAAAAATAGATTTTGAGTAAGAAGCTGATTGGCTTTTCTGTTTTTTTGTTTTTTAGTAGAAAAGGTTTTTATGTAACAGTTTACTAATATACCAAAACTGTTCCATTACAGGGATTCTGTGGATCGAAACCGCCACTCAAATCGGTCTTCACCTGCCTCAGCGCCAGTCAGCTACCAGATCAGCAGCCTGATCCGCTCCAACAGCCAGAACTCCAGCGATTCAGGTCGGCATCACAGCGGCAGCGTAGACCGGGTCCGTGAGGCAGAGAAAGAACTACTAGAACGACAGAGGGAGTCTTCTCTGGGGGATGTAAAGGTAAAGGAGAGCCGCTCACCAGGGAAGGAGATGCTGGAGAGACGGGCCTCCGAGGACTCGATCAAAGCCCCTCAGCGCTCTCCTTCTCCTTACTCCAAGGCCATGATCAATGAACAAAGCATGAAGATGGCCGGTGGACTTCCGTCTGCAATCAAGGACAGTGAGAGGAAGGAGCCCACGTCTGCCGAGCTCCTCCACAAAGTGAAAAATGACATGAAGATTAAGGAGGAGAGGAAGGAAGAGCAGGAGGTCATGGTGGTAAGTTCAGAGCCAGCGCCCCAACCGGCAGCCCAGGTCCTCCCGTCACCTGTCAGCCAACCAGGAAACCCTCACCACCACCACCCACCTCTGTCGCAGCAGCCTCATCTTCCTTCCCCCCGCGGAAGTGATATCCCAGCACCAGGCCTGCACGGCGTCCCTATGTCGCACTCTCTTCCTCTCTCCATGAGCGCCATGCCTCAAATGGGCAGCCTCAACGTACTGGACAGAGCTCGCATGGCTCCCTTCATGGGAGTGAGTCCACTGGCAGGACGAGAGCGCCTGCCACACACGGCGTTCCCCTGGGACCCGCTCAGAGAGGCCTACCGCAGCCTGGACCTGCAGCGGCGCATGGACTTCCAGCTCAGGGCCGAGCAGGGACACCGCTTCCCCAGCGTTTACGAGCAGGAGCGCGCCTACCGCGAGAGGGAGGCTCACGACTACTCTCACCATGAGCATCTGTTGGAGGTTCGCAGGGAGCACGAGAGGATGCGACAACAGGCAGAGGAGCGAGAACGCCTCCACTTGAGGGAGGAGCTGGACAGAGCACGCCTCCATCAGCTGCACCAGTCCCCAATGGAGGGGCACCTCCCCCACATGCCCCCCTTTATGTCCCACTTAGGTGGCATGCCATACCCCAGACTCAGCCCGTCTACAGGACACAACGGACCCCTAAACAGAACACCGCCTACCGCCTCACTAAGTGCACCCCCGCCTCTTGTGCCGGCTGGCAGCGCCAGGTCCGCCTCGCCCAGGAGGACTACCCCCCTCACCACCCAGGACCCGAGGGACTATTCCCCATCTCGCAACCCCAAAGAAGTCGAGGCTCGGTAGCTTCCGGAAACTCACAAACTTCACTTCTCTTGAGTGGGAAATAACAAGAAGCGCCAACCCCCCCTAAGGGAAAGGGTATGATTGTACAAAGTAAAGGTGCATAAGGCTAACCAAGCACATGCCATGGCTATTTTTTAGTAGACTGGATGTTCAATAACGTCGGTAAAGAAAACACAGATACGTGTGAGTTTGTTTTCCGACTTAAATATTTGATAATTATTAATATATTAATCCAATACCTTATTTCTGCTTTGTGCTGAAAGGAAAGGTCCTAGAGAAGTTTGTACATTTCCTACCCTTGTTCCATGTATAGATATGATTTCTATGAATTTTATGTATTTTGTGCATTCGTCCTGCCTTTTACAATATTTATCCCAGTCTATTGTGAGACATATCCTTTCTGATGATGTAAAGACTTGACTTATGATTCAACCATCAGTAATTTGACCTCATAGTACCTGGATATCCTCAATGATGTACATTGCTACATTATCGACTTAATTTGTTCATTTGGTTTGCCTTTGAGATATGCAGATAAATACATTCACACGCACATATGTGTGTGTGATTCTATATATACTGTTTGTTCAGTCTCTGTAAAAAAAAAAAAAATAACTGATGTAAATAACCTGTTGATATTCTTTGCTGCAAGATTGCATTGTAAATTTATTAGTCTTTTTAACCATTTTTAGAAAAATGAAATGAAATCAAATAACGCGGAGTCACCTGCCTGTCCAAAATGGTGTCAAACAACCGACGAAATGGATTGGAATTTTGCGGGGAGGGTGTTGTACGGAAGCCTGGATGGATCGTCTGCAATCTATGCAAAGCAGCACACAGCACCCTAACAGAAGAAATCTACTGGAACAAGCTGACAATACTGGAGAAGATGAGAGAAACTTTTGATTTAGCACATTGTTCATATGTACCAATGAAATCATCGGGATGATTAAAAAGACTTCCAAGTCTGAAAACGGACCAGGTCCGTGCAGAAAATAAGGACGCTGTTTCGGTGGTCATCTACGGGACTTTATCTGTCAACCTTGTGGTGTTGTGCAGTTGTTTTTCTTAGACTCTTGTATACAAAAAAACAGTAGAGTTTTAGGCGTGGAAACAAAAAAAAGAAAAAATGAACATTAATGGTTTAAAATGTAAGGAATAAAGTTTGGACCTAATGTCAATCACTTCCAGCCTATCTTTCATCTTGTTGTAAACAAGTAGTAAATCTGTCTACGCGTTAAACTTACTGAGCGATATTTTAGATGTGATTGATAGCTTTGCCAATAACGCTTCTGCCTCAGTTTTTCAGAATTCATTGTTTTCTCATTTTATGGGGAGCTATTACTCTGAAATCATAAAGACAGCCGAGCTGGGCCAGCCGAGTGGCCCCGGCCATCAGATCATTTGTCCATGATCTGTCATACATGGGCTCCAGAGCTCTTCAGAGGGAATCAATGGGATTGGGCCAAAGCAATACAGGGTGGACTAATAGAACATTGATTTTGTATGAAAGCGGGTTTTGAGTGTTTGTGTTGCAGGTAACCGGTATTGACTGGCAGCCCAGCGGCATATTGACCTGCGGTCCGGACTCATTAAGGGGAGCAACGCTTAGTTGGGAGGCTATCGGATGGCAGAGAAGAAGCTCCTCTCCTCATGCACACCACTCATCTGCTTTTCTAATGAGGCCAGAAGGCTCTCTGGAGTGGGCCGCTGGGGGAGTCCTGAGGTGCCCCCGTCCTGTTATTGACGGGGCCTGCGCTCGCCGCCTGTCTAGAGATGGCCAATTCATCCTGATAACGCTTCGACTACTCATCTCTCTGCTCTGTGCCGTGCGCCTCACATTTCTGTCCCATGGCAGCAGCCCATAATGACAGCGTGGATCAAACCATGGCCAGGTCATTAGGGGATCTTATTGAAAATCAATGGCGCTCCTGTGTCTCACACTCCAGCAGGGTTTTTTTTTTTTTAAATAGCTCCTTGAAAAGACTGTTTGCCAGAATGTGGCTGGTGTATTGGGAAGGCTTAAATCACTATCACTTTCAATTTAGACTCCAGGTAATTGAACCATATATTCCTCATGAGGTAGCATCTGTCAGCGGCCAGCCTCACTTTAGCACCAAGTGCTCTCAGACCCTGGAATACAGAAAACAACACGGACAGAGCCTTGCAAAAGTGTTCATACCCCAGGCCACAAACATTATTGGAGGTTGTTGTGGTTTTATGCCAGAGAAACACAAATCAAAGTGTATTCTCTGAACTTTATGAATATAATCTTCCTCTGAAGTCAGAGAAGGGAATCCTTGGCTGGTCCTTAGATGTTGGAAGGTTCAGTCAGTCCAGATGGGATGATTACTGCTAACAGAGAATTTTACTCAGTGTCGGGTATAATGATATTAATAATAATATCATTGATTAAATTATTAGAAATTATTAGCAACATTTAACAAATTTGAAAAAAAAAAACATTTCAGGATCATATCAACCTGAAGAAAGGGCTCGCTTGACACATCAGTATCCTAACTGATTTGATTTGGAATATCTACTCATCTGTAGTTTAAGTAGAACTCAGGTAATTGTAGATGACCTTAGAAAATAGAATTGCAGCGTAAATGTTCTGCTTGGTGGTGCAGCGGGTAGAACAGCTGCCATGCAGCAAGAGGGATATGGGTTTGAATCCCAGCCCGGGTACTTTCTGCATGTTCTCCCTGAGCATGCATTGGTTCGCTCCAGTTATTTCAGCTTCCTCCCAAAGTTCAAAAACATAACTGTTAGGTTAATTGGCTTAGGTGTGAGTGTGTGCATGAATCGTTGTTTGTCCTGTACGTCTCTGTTTTGCCCTGCGATGGATTGGCAACCTGTCCAGGGTGTACCCCGCCTCTCGCCCATAGACAGCTGGAGATAGGCACCAGCACCCCTCCTGACCCCAGCAGGGATTAAGCGTGATGGAAAATGTATACATGTGATCAATTGTCTCTGTAGTCAGTGTCGATCACAACACAATAAGTTAGATCTGCATTATGTTGGAACATGACTAAAGTTATTATAGTTTGAT
>NW_015150651.1:0-35514 GCF_000732505.1 Cyprinodon variegatus
GTCAAACTAAAGGCATAGCAAGTAGCCATTTTCATTTAAGAATGTGAGATTCTACTGGTTTGCCCCTTCATGGTGCACGTCAGGCATCAGCCTGGAAACATTTACTATGGACGGCCTGCAGAATGACACAGAGAGCTTAAACAGTGATGGAAAAGCTCCGTTTAACTTTGATTGGGTGCTTGGACTTTGATGAAATCCAGAATGAAAAGTGCAAACGATCTGAGCATCTTTTCCAACAGCAGATCTCTGCAACATGATCATGTCCTCTTAAATTATGGTTAGTTGGGCAATAAAGCAATATCAATATTTATTGTAAACAGAGACCCGATCAGCACCGAGGGGAAACGTTCTATAATTTCACTGAACTCGCTCGGCAGTCTTTGGGTTGGGGAGATTTAGCCAAACTAAGCAGGGTTGGTTTCAGGCCTGGCCTTTTTTAAAAGCTTACGTTTAAAGAGGAATATAAGGATATAGGCGTTTAATGTCAGATGATATCGGTAACTTTTCCTTTTAGGTTTGAATCGATGGATGATATTAATCGTAATTATTTAAGTTATCAATTAATCTGATTGTTTCTCCCCTGATGTTAAGTCATGTTGTGCTTCGGAGGGCTAATAAAGTGTTTATGTTCTGTTCAGGCCTGAACACTGAAGGTTTGTACCGTGTGAGCGGCAACAAGTCGGAGATGGAGAGCATGCAGAAGCAGTTTGAGCAGGGTGAGTGGGATCTGCCATCTCCTCTCTCTGTAAACACAAAGATGGGATCGTCAGCCAATGGGAAGTTGTCCTTTTCTCATCCTGAGCCTTTTTGTTGTGTTCTCCATGCAGACCATGGATTGGACCTGGTGGAGAAGGACTTCGCCATAAACACTGTGGCTGGAGCTCTCAAGAGCTTCTTCTCAGAGCTGCCTGAGCCCCTGGTGCCTTGTGCTCTGCAGGTGGAGCTATTGGACGCTTTCAGTAAGCAAACCCTGCTGCGCTGGGAGGGGTGGCTGGTTTCATCAGGAGGGAAGAGGCGGAGGGAGCTCTCATGTTTTTCTTCAGTGTCTGAGAAGAAAGCTTTCTCTGGTCATCCAGTATGGAGGGTTTTTTTTATCAGTATCGTTAAAAGCAAAGAACACATTTTATAGAAAAATCATATTTTTTTTTTTAAGCATTTTTTTTTAGAAGAAAATCTGAGTGAGCGTATATTTGCTCCCCAGATAACTTTTTTATTATTAAAATGTTTATAATAATTTTCATTTTTTGGTCTTTTTTTGCTTGAAACAATAGAAAAAATGTCCCTCCGTGATCTGAGCTGAATTCTGATTGGTTGGATTCTGTTTGCAGAAATCATGGACAGGGAGCAGAGGCTGTACGCCATGAAGGACGTCCTGAGGAAGTTCCCCAGAGAAAACTACGATGTCTTCAGATACGTAGTGAGCCACTTGAACAGGTGAGCCTCCATGAGAACCGTCATAGAAACCGCGGCAGGAATTCAGACCCTGAGGAGGACGGAGGGGTGTGAGCGCTGTTGTGAGGCCCTGTGTGTGTTTTTGTTCTCAGGGTGAGCCAGCTGAGCCGGGTGAACTTGATGACCAGCGATAACCTGTCCATCTGTTTCTGGCCCACCCTCATGAGGCCTGACTTCACCACCATGGACGCCCTGACCGCCACGCGCACCTACCAGACAATCATCGAGACCTTCATCCACCAGTGCGCGTTCTTCTTCTACAACCAGCCCCTCATCGACTCCCCGACAGGCCTGGGCGGCCTCCCCGCCTCGCCCACCACCACACTGGGCGGGAGCTCCGCCTACTCCTGCTACCGCTCCTCCCCCCCACACACCGCCGCACATTTTAGCCCCCTGCAACAGCAGTCTCCGCCCACCACCCCGCAGTCGCCCCTGCAGTCCCTGCTGCCCCCGCTTCACCAGCACCCCCACGCCCACCACCCCCCTGCCGAGCAAGAGACACTGTGAGAGAGACGCCACGGCCGTGCGCCCTCGCCAATGCTGGACCTGAATGCCGAGACGCATTCGAACGCCAGAGATTAAAAAAAAAACAAAAACATGAAACACATGAAGATGGGGGGGGGCAGTTGTGTGAAACGTGGCATGCTTCAATTATCTGATACCGGGCGGGGCGGGTGACTGGTGGCCGCCATGATGGTTTTATTACGTGTAAAATTCTTCTTTTTTTTTTTTTTTTTTTTTTAAGAGTACCGCCACTGGATATAAGGAGCCGGCGCCTCTGAAGCAGAGGATCCTTCTCAGCCTTATTCTGTTTCAGCCTTTCTCATACTTGTTTGGGGGGGGCAGGCAGAGGAATGGGGGGGGTTACGTCCAGGGATGCACTTTAATGATCACTGTTTCCTTTATCTCTAGTTTCACACGGACCCGTTGGCCTCAAGCAGCTCCGGCAGATCAAACCTTGTTTACATCCGGTTTGTTTTTGGTTCAACCTTTTCTGAAGCACTTTTTAATAGTGTAGCATAAAAAATGAAGAAATGCCACGGAGGGAAGGGTGGGTGGGGGGGTTCATGATGATGATGCGTCTGTTTCTTTTTCTTTCTTATGTAGTGGCTTTGGAGAGGGGAGGGGGTGTTGTTTTTGTTCGAAAAAAGGGGGCAAAAAGGCAAGTAATCCCCCCCCCCCTCAAATGGGAAAGTCTGAATCTCTTTGAAGTTCATCGTTCATCTTTCTCTCCTCTTGGATTCTGATTTATCAGACTGCTGAAGGACCGTCACCATGTTGAATGTCTCACATCATCATCATCTGGTATCCATGGAAACCAAAATGCTTTAAGCGCAGTACATTGCTAGCCGTAGCTCTTCGCATTCGTTTAAGAGCCTTTAACTGGGGTGGGTTGATGTTGATTCTGCTGATTCAGAACCGGATCGGACTGGTGGGGAGCGCTTCCGGAAACGTTCGCTCAGCGGCAGCTTTGCAAATGAAGGTTCTGTAAAGAAAACCCCTTCGGATGGCGGAGGATTGTCCGTCCGTTTTACTGGTACTGTTGGGAATTTTTCGTTTTTATTGGACTGGAACAGAGAAAAAGAAGAAAAAAAATGAAGTGTTTTCCTCAGACTGATCCTGAAGCTTGGCCTTTCTGGTTCCTGGGAGTGTATAAATAAAAGCATCTCTGCATCATTCGGCTTTTAGCAAGAAAACAAAAAAATAATGGAAAAAAAAAATTCCCCATCAGATGTACCGTTGGAAGGATGAAGTGGGTGCACACCTCGTTTCCGTTAGGGTTGTTTATTTGTATGTCGGGGGGGAGGGAGGGGAGGGGTGCACGTCGCCCTTTAGTTGATGGTAGAAAACATTTCTAGTGCGTATTTCAATTATTGGAGTTTCCTTTTTACAATTTTTGTGAATGGTTTAAAAGGCCACTTGAAATTAGTGCATGACTTGAAAAAAATAAAAATAAAAAAAACACATGAAGGAAGGAGGATGGATTTCCTCTTCCTGGTTTTAAAACATGAAGTAAGCGTGAGAATGAGACTGGTTTAGCTGCAAAGGTTCATGTAGTGTGTGCACCGGCAGGACGTTTAAAAATGAAGGCCTTATGTGAAACTGTACAATAGTTAATAAATTAAATCTTGTAAAACTTCCTTCGAAGCTCTTCGTCTTTTCATTTGATTGTCAAAATGTAATACTGCAAAAAAAACGGCAAGATATCTGATCCGGTCAAAGATCCTTAGAAGTTGCCAAACAAATGATAGTTTGTAAAAGATTTCAAGTGCCTTTGTTGATTTTGATGTGATAGAATTAAGCGTCTTTCCCACTGAAAATATTGGGTTAATGTGTGTTTTTCAAACATGGTCGACCCGCTAACTATCTGCCTTTGGCTCCCTTCCCATTGGCTAAAAAAGCTGGTCTAACCCCTCGCTGGCAGCTGCGTGGCCCCTGACCCTCCATGGCTGCCTGTCTGGTGACATCATCACGTTGGGTTAGTGTGGCAGCTCACTGAAACGAGTCTGCAAGTGACCTGCGTTAAAATCACCTTGGCTCTGATCGGCATGATGTGGTAACGCCACAGCCAGGTTGAAATGCTAAATTACATGATACCATTGAAGGCAACGTACAGTCGTCAACACACTGCGCCAGTCGCTTTTGATCTAACAAGCAGAAACACGTTTACATTCGATAAACATGGAGCAGCTCTGGGGAGAGGGATTCAGATAGATAATAGAGTGAAACAATAAAGCACACTGACTACGCCCTGGCTTCCTTCCATGTTGCTCTCCATTGTTTACTTTCCTGATGTCTGTTGCACTGGTGACATCATCAGTGCTAGCGTGATGATGTCACCAGACACGCAGCGGCGGGGTTAGCTGCCAGTGAGGGGTTAGATCAGCTTTTTTAGCAAATGGGAAGAAAACCATGCTGATTGTTAGCGGGTCGAACCACGTTTGAAAAACATGCGCGCTAAGTTCAGTGGAAAGACCCAGCCCGCACTTACCATATACAAAACAAAATTTCAAAAACAAAACACAGATTTCATCTTTGAATGTTTATACTTAAAAAGACAGCAAAGCTGTCCTATCCCAAGCATTAACAATTAAAGAAGCAAATGCCAAAATTACCCATCATACATCCAATTAAGAATGTAATCCTCCTCCAGCCAAACAAAGTCTGCATATCCTCTATTTCTGCATTAAAATAAGAAAAGTGTCCACTCAGAAAAATGGGTTTATCTCCATCCTGCAGGAAGGTAAAACACATCCTGGGTTTGCACGTTTTAACTAATTTTCTTCCTTTATCTTTAATCCAACTTTCCTCTGACCAGCATCAGGAAAAGCCTCCCCATCACTGCTGGTTTTCATCCACACAGCAATTTGTCAAGTTAGGTTTTAACTAGTGTGAAAACCTTCACCAGGTTGAGTTTCTGGCCTAAATGGCTTTTGTTAAATTTTACATGTGAATCTTTAAGGTTTTCTATAACCTACTTATACCTAGTTCTCTAAATGGAAATTAGAAAAAAAATAAAAATAAATCCAGAAATTAAACTTTGAAAACTCAATCATAAAAAAAGTTTCAGAGTAACTGCTTTTGCTAATTGTTTCAAATTACTTTTTTTTTTTTTTATTATTATTAGTTTAATCTTTTGATTTTGTTTTTAAAGTTCTTAACATTTTATTTTGTCAAAATGGCTTTTTTAGATTAAATTTCACAGCTGGAAATTCATCAGATCTTTTGCAAAAATAGGGTTTGAAGAAATAAAACGTAAAAAATTTATTTTGTCCTATTAACTTCTTATTGTTTTGTATTTTAACTAAAATCAATACAAGTTTTAAAATTAGATCCAAAAAAACCCCGCAAAGTCACTCCAAACACCAACACCTACCGGTATATCAGCACTCCAACCAGAACCATTCATCAGGAAGGGAAGGGATCAGCTGAAGGCTTTTAACTACAGTTTGTGGACTTCCTGATAATAAAGAATTACAATAGTCCAGCCTTGAAGTAACAAATGCGTGGACTAGTTTCTCAGCATCACACCTGGACAGGATATTTCTAATCTTTGCAATATTTCTGACATGGAAATGTTACAAACCTTTCATGTGAGATTTGAATGGCAAGGCCTGAACAAAAATAACACCCAGATTTTTTTACATTATGTGAGACCAATTTAATGTAGTATTATTCAGTACTTTGTGTTGGCGTATCATATTAAATAGCATTAGAAGTTCTTGGTTATGATTTGTCATGCGTTGAAAACATTCAAGAGATAAGAATATGTTTCCATGGCAATAAGCATTTTATTTTTAAAGCTGTAGAAAAAAAAAACCTAATCGTCAGTAAATGTTTTTCTTCGTCAGTAGGTGAAGTGCTGCTGAGCAGGAGCTTTAGTGTAAATGCATCGGTGTATGAGACTCTGAGGAACATCTATTATTCACTGCATATCCGTCATGACCGGCTGCACCCCTTTAGGAGGCACCTGTTCGCTGCTGTATCCTTCCGCCTGTCCGGGCGGCTCGGGTTTGGAAAGGGTCAATGCGCCACCTTGTGGCGGCTCAGAAGAAGAGCAGAAAAAGATGAGGGCGTGTCTCTTTCTAACAGACCTACGAATCTAAGAAGAACAAAACTCCTCCAGCTTGGTGGCTCATAGTTTAATATTTTTTTTTTTTACCTAAATGAGGAGTTTTTTTTTTTGTTAAATTAACGTTTTGATTTGCTTGGTTTTTACACTGGGTTCTACTGGTTATCCGTTATGTTATGGTCCAAAGCTGTGAGGGGGATTTAATTTGCTGCTTTACTAGAGCTGCCACTAGAGGGCAGCACAAACAGCAGGGGGCGTTATACCTTTAAAAAAAAAAATTTTTGGCTTTATTTAAAATTCGCTTCCTTTAAAAGTGCAGCATTCTTGTAAGAATAAAACTAATTAAAATTATAGAACTTAAGAATTACAAAAGAAAAATACCAAAACTAAACACCAAGATATACAAATTATGAAACTAAGCTTAAAAAGGGAAAAAAAATGTAAAATGCAAGTATAAATGGGTGTTGCAGAGTTAAGTTGTTTGCATAACATTCTTTTTGGTTTTCATAGCTTTTAGATAGTAAATGAAAAAAAAAAAAACTCCTATGCATTTCATTACTTTGATTAATATGAAACTAAGACTTAAATTAATTAAGACTTAAAAACAAGTCTTTCATCTTGGAATCTATGAGAGAAAACATTTTAAAAGTAGAAAATTGAAACCTGGTGCTACTAAACCTTGTTGCGGTAAGAGGTCTCCATAATCCGAATAGTTTTGGCAGATTCAAACAGCTGTGGATTAAACTCATCTAATTAAATTCATTTTTACTGATATCAAGAATCAGAATGGAGCATTCAGATGCTAATATAACAATCTACTAATTAATATTAACATGAACAACATATGGTGACAGTTGTAACAGCAATTTATTTACCAACAAAACTTGTTTTTCATCGTACTATTTTTCTAAATTATTACCTTATTCAACTATTTTACTTGAATATTTGTCCTTTTCCTGTCTTCTAGCTTACTGGGGTTCAGGAGGGGACCCCCAGAGTATATGTAGGAAATCCTGCCAGCTGAAATACACCTTAAGAGATGTTAAATGGACACCAGACTTATCACAAAATATCCCTTAGTGTATTAATATTCATTAAAATGACTTATATATTTGTAGAAGCACAATAGCTTCCCCAATGGGGTCATGATTGTCACATGATTGGGCTCTCTGACATATTTAAAAAGAGAAATAAACCTTTTGTTTATATTTCTAAAAGATATTTGGGTTCAAGTAAACATTACCGCAATATTACAGTATTTTTGCTCAAATTTTATGTAAATCTATCCTCCATAAACATCATCAGAGTACATCGCTGTTCAGTCCCATGAGGATCCTTTCAGCCTACATCTGGTTAACTAAAACTGAGTTACTGAATCATTTCATTTCCCTGTGGGATTAATAAAGTATTTTTTCAATTCAATATACATAGATAGATTTTTATTCTTCTGATTTTGATCCTAAAACGTTGCTCTTATGAAACGCTGGTTCTTTTTCTGTGGTGGAAATGACAGGAAGCACGGCGTATGAAAGATAGCTTTATTGCACAAGGTGTTAGAATGATCTTTTTAGTTTTTGCTTTTTCATAGAAAATGTACCTTTGAACACAAGCAATTGCTGTAACAAGCAACTTAAAAGAAATGTTTGGGATATCCTCAGCAATTTTTTTTTTTCAAACATTTTTCCATCATTTTTTTCCCTTTTAGCAAGCATGCAATGACTTTTTCAAGGGTTGAACAAAATAGAAAACAATAAAAAAGTAAATAGAACAAATGACAACATCGAAATCTGATTTTTTTTTTAAATAAAAAGACAAGAAATTAACAAATTAGTATCAAAAACATATGGGGGGGAGGGGGCGTATTTGTCCATTTTTTTTTAAGAAAAAAAAAAATTGTGATGTTATTTCAGTTTTGAAAGAGGGACTTTCCACCTTGATGTGTCCCCTGATTTATTTTGAAGAAAATAGCTCTTCATACAAAACTGTGTGTGATGTACAAGACTGGACTTAAAAACAACACCGACAAAAGGTAGAGATGATGATCCAGGTGGGTTGGGGAGGTGGTGGCATATTCCTCCGTTCATCACGGTGGGTCGGGGTGGGGGGTCAAAGGCGAGAGCTGAAACGAAGCAGTTCTACAGAACGGCTCTGGTCCAGTATTTACACAACATGATATCAGTTTGGACCAAAAGAGCCACAGTCCCTGATTTCAATAGGCTGAACCGGTGTAAAACCACAGGCCTGGTACTGCTGGACCTCTGGAAACAAACTGACAGAACTGGAGACCAATAAAAACCAACAGAACCCCCCCCACCCCCTCAAAAAAGAAAAGAGCAGACGAACAAACAGCAAATGGAGAAATAAATAGTAAACAGGAAACACTACTGTTGGAATGCTTGACAAAAAGGCATCCCAATAGGTTCCTGTTTTCATGTACAATGGTGTAAAAAAGGGGGGGAGGGGGTAAAAAAAAAAAAAAAAAAGGAGGGACATTTACAGTTTTCAGACAGGACAACAACGAGGATATCAATTCAATGAACATCATATAAACTTCAAAATTGAACTCCCTGACATAGAACATCTCTTGACATTAATATTATTAATATTTCATTCACATTATGACTGGCATTCATTTCAGCTTATTTATTTGGCTGAGAAGCAAAGGACTACATCTGTGATGATTGGCAATCGGCCCCCGCAGACCCGGGGCCCCTCACACCAGCCCGCGTCTGGGACCGATTTGCAGCAAACAGCAAGAAGGTGTTTCATCCGCTGAGATAGAGACACGATGACGGAGAACCTGGGTCTTTTGAAAGATTTCCCAGGTTGTTACGCATTTTTAGGTTTGGTTTTGTAAACCTTTGACTTGCTTCCCTTTTCTAAGCTACTTTGGGTCCGTTTTGACTTAATGTCGAAGTTTGTGGTAACAGAAGAGAGGCGTAACCTTACTATAATTTCTGAATCTAATGGTGGCCCAGGGGTGCAAATGTGCTGCAAATGCATACAAAAGCTGCAAACAAAAACCGACAGAACAGATGCAAAGGAAAGCTGCATAGAAGCCAAACAGGCCTGTCTGATTTTTGATCTGTCCTGTTAATTCTCTCATAGCGGCTGTGGCACCTTCTTTTTGTTTTTAATATATCAAGATAAAGGACAGTAGAAACAGAAACGCTTTGGGTTCCATCGGCACGGTTAGAAGACCAAAGTAACGCTGGGGTGACGGTAGGACGTCCCCATTCCCAGCCGCTCACTTCCAGCCTTCTTTAAAGGACCTGGTCAACGTGGGTCAGGTCCTTTAAATGTCACACCCACTTTGACGTATTCCTGTGGGCGGAGCTTTGCTGGAAGCAGACAGATTCCACGAACAGCTTCAATATGTTAATTAATTGGAGTCAAAATCAAATCTGGATTTTCATGGCTAATCCCTACCAATCCCATGCTGGTTTACAAAGATTTCCTACAGTTGCTTTTTTTTCTTTGCCTCCAGCTATCAGACGTAACTGTGAGGTCAGCAAAAATAGAAAAAAATAAAACGGCTTATAGACCAAACCATTGCCATTCTGTTTCTCTCTGTCTTTACTTGCAGCTGTTCTTTTTTTCCCCATTTACCCTTTGAATCAGCACCGTTTATGTGTTGCGGCAGGTTTATGTATTTGCAGCACATTTGCATTTTGCTGCTCTCTTCTATTTATAAGATTTCAGCATTTTTTTTCCTTTGTGTTGCTCGACTTTTTGTATTTAAGGTACATTTAATGTATTAGCAGGACGTTTGCACACCTTGTCCACCACAGACTCACAGGCCGACATGCCGGGTAAGAAGATTTCATTATCATATCGTTATAGTGTATCGGCATAGTGATCGTTTCCCCCCCAGAAACACACAAACACATCTTCCCAACCCGCTTTCTGTTAGCCCGCAAACAAGCACTAACATACAGAATATCTCACATATATATACTAAACATTTTCTCTCTTAAGTCCGACTTTTCTTAAATTTTCTCTACTTCTAACTTCAATGATTGAGCGATTGTCTCCTTTCTTAAAATTTGCCGCTAACAAACTGCTGTATAGAACTATCACTTCGGTGTAGCATATACAGTTTATACTTTGTCATCATTTCCCTTAAATGTCAATAATATACCTACATAGAAATATATATGTAAAATTCTTTATAATACCAAATATTCTCTATTTGCAAGGTGAGAAATTCTAGCTGCTTCATTGGGGTTGAAGAGTTGAGATGGTTCAGCTGCAGAGAGATGAGTGGAGAATACTAATCCAGGAGGTGAACCTGAATCCTTCATTTTTGGGGGGATCATAATCAAAAAGGGGGAAAATCTGCCTATTCTTGTTGGGGAGAGACACCGAGAGAGTGAGAGAAAACCGGGGACTGAACTGAAGTCCTGCAAATGGACCAAAAATACAAAATAAATCAAAAACTATGAAGGACATTGTGTGTGTGTGTGTGTGTGTGTGTGTGTGTGTGTGTGTGTGTGTGGATGGTCGCACAGCTTCGTAATGGCTGCTATAGTCTTTGTTGTCATGAACTGGGAACCATCAGCTCTTCAGTTAGAGTCACGTTAGCAGGAATCCCGTTCTGTGATTGGCTGCGTGTCTCCTGCAGGAACTGAGTGGAGCTGAGCACCAGCCGGCTGGAACTGTTAGTCGGAGTTAGTAGTTCTCGTATTGAGTTCCATTTTAAACATGAAGAGAAGGGTTAGCTGGGTCTCTGTCTAGAGGGGCGGGACACCTCCGCCCCCTCTGGAGGAAAAGTAGACAGGAAGCTGGTCGGCTCACCGTTGGCTCGGCTTTCAGAAAGCCTGTTCTGGCCCAGACTGATGAGAGCCAGGGTGGCGCCGGCTGAGGAACGGGGCAGCAGTGCAAGTCTGTGCAGCAGAATGGACTACACCAGCGTGTAGGACTTGGAATAGGCCCCCACGCTCTGTTTCTGCAGCCTCCCCAGGGCTGAGGAGCTGCTCTCCAGCAGCGAGTCTCTGGAGCCGCCCACCTTGTTGCTGCCGGCCGGGTTGCTGCTGGTGCTGGACGTGGAGGCCGTCGCCGCGTTGCCGGAGCTGGGCATGGTGAGAGTTCTCTGGGGCAAGGTGGAGGTGCCCGAGCTGGCCCCCAGGCTGCCCAGGCCGGAGTGACCCAGCGTCAGCGCCTGCTGCTTGGCCGAGTCCAGAGTCTTGTGGCGGCCCTGGGTGTGGTACGCCCGCTGCGTCAGGCTGCGAATCGAGGCTTCCCGCGGTGGCACAGCTGGACATGGGTCATGCAGGGAGTCCCCTTGCTTCCGGAAGAATGGGTCCGACTTCATGTAAAGGGGTAGATTGCAGAATTCACCTGTTGAATAAATGAAAATATCAATCAGGACAGAATGCATCAGTTTGTAGGGAATTGTGATTTTTATTTTGTGAGGAGTCTGGACTGAAAAAATTAAATATAAGCCATTTATTCTTGAAATAAATGTAATTTATCTTGTATTGAGCAAATAAGTAAGGCAACTTATGGAGTTTGATGATAAGAAATAAGAAAAATCCCCTACATTATCTAATTCAAGTTCTTCTTATTTTAAGGTTAAATATGCTCATTCCATTGAAAAAACATCTTATTTACCTGATCAAATTAACAGCAATTGCACTGATTTCAAGACGTTTTTAAGCTTCTTTTTTAGATCCGTTTTTGCCGTGTAAACCAAGCTGACATCTCCTTTGCCTTCCCTCCAACCTGATATAAACGATCTAGATGCAGCACAAAATTGTGGATATTTTACATCATTACATTTTAACATAATTTACTGGCTTTAATTTTTCTTGAAGCCAGGCATTATCATGCATATATACAACAAAAATACGCAGGATCGTAAAGGTTTAAGAAAAAAACCAGACCATCTAAAAATCAGCCATGTTTAGAGACCTGGTTGCTGATTTTTCCTTGGGAGCCAAATAAAGAAGAAACTGGAGCTCCACATCAGGGTTGGAAGTTTCTCCCGGACTGCGTCAGGATTTTCCTCTTTTTATTTTTTTTTCCGGCCTCTTCCAGAAGAAACTTGGAAGGTCAAATTTACTGGAAAGTTTTGTTTCTTTTGGTGAATATTTTGCCCTAAGCAGGCCCAGATCCAGTAATAACCTGGAGGTGGGGTTCAATATCTATAAACCAGATGGGGTTGTGGGGCAAGACTAGCAGAAGAAATGAAAGAAAAAGAAATCTGATTATAGAAGAAAGTGTTTTCTTACCATTTAAAGGCTGTTAGTAAATGATCACTTCTGGTAAGAATAATCTGGACTATTGAACTCGATTGTGCTGCTATATTACTGCTGTTCTGTATGTGGAAATGTAGCGTTTCAATAGGGTTGATACTTTTGTGACCAATAGTTATTCGTTCATCTAGATTTGTATTAGATAGATTCTATAAATTCCTATTTTGTGTCACTATGTGTATCCTCATAAAGATTTCTCCTTATGTATTTTTCTAATTCTAAACATAAGTCATTTTATTCCATTTTGGCAAACAGCTTCATTTAAATCTTCTGTTCCAGTTCTGTCGGACTTTTTGTGATTTTCTGCTCTCTGCTGATCATAACACAGAACAATATATAACGTTGCTGGCTTAGAGCAGAGAGGAACTGCTGTCGACTTAAACGTCTCGATAATGTCAAAATCTACCAACACTCACTTTTGTTCGCCCGGTGGGGAATGGGCACCGCCACGTTTTTCCCGCGGTCGTAGTCTTGCGGTTTGGGCGGTGAGGCGGTGAAGCGGCAGATGCCCGGCTCAGACGGCGTGCTGAGGGAGGTCATGCTGTCTGCCGGGTCATTGGTACCCGTGGTCATCTGGTCAGACGAGCTGTCCGAGATGAAGCATTCTGTGATGGTGAACTTGGCGTGCTGCAGGTGCTCCTCCAGCTTGGCGTGTTCGTACGCTCTGGCCAGCTCCTCGTAGGTGGAGGACGCGCTCTCCGTCGACACCATGCTGTTCCGACCTTTATCTGGAAAAAAAGTTCAGGGATTTAGTTTTTTTCAGAATGGGTTTAATCTAGTGTTTCATGGCTGCTCTGGCAGATTTACCCGTGTCCTGCGAGAGGCTGGCGCTGTAGCTGTCGCTCTCCGTGGCGGTGATGCCGTGGGATCCCATCGTCCGCCAGTCTGATGTCAGAGTCCGAGCCGAAGCTGTGGACTGACTGGGTCGACTCAGCGTCCACTGGCTGGAGTATCTGTTCCTGGAGCTGTGGGCGGATTTGATGCTCTTCCTTGACACAGGGTCTGAGCAACATAGAGATGGACGTTCAGCTCGCCGTGTCGTCAGTGACCCGGGAGGCCAGGTTTTAACAACATAAAACATAAAACGGACTCACTGGTGCCGGGACGGATGTCCGACATGTCGATCAGAGGCCCTGAGTTCTGAATGAGGGCCTGGTGGTGCAGAGCCACTCCGGTGCAGAAGTTCTGAGGGTTGACGGACTGGCTGAACTCTGTGTCCGTCACCGGCACCGCGGCTTTGTCCTCTCCTGTCACAGACACACGTATTAACCACCACTCAGACAGACACGCTGCACTCAGACCTGCTAAGGTCAGTCTGTGGACACTTGCCTATCTGCTTGATTCCCTCCTTGTCCTCGATGAGCAGCTGAACTCGCGGGATGTCGATGTGGAGCCTCGGCCCCTGGGGAGGGCCCTTCACAGGCGTGTCTATGCTGCGGTTGTTCTTGCTAGAAGCACAAAGTCAGTATAAACATCAAGTGTGGAACCGTATGTAGACAGTGTCTGACAGAAACACTGATATACAGTACTAATCTGGCCTAAGGATGATATCATCATGGATTTATTGATACTACTATTTAAAAATGTTTTCCTACCAAATATGATTGCATGCATTGTTTTAATCACTCACATTTTGTAATATGATTTACAAATGACTTCTAAAAATAGGTTTTATTTCAATTATCCCTCTGAGAGGTGACCTGAATTTAAAGGAAAATGCAAGCTGTTAAAAAATGCTGTAAAACAATAAGATTTCACCACAAACCCTGAAAATAGAACAGACTAAATGTTTGCAGCTGGTGGTCTCACACAGAAAGATAGTTTATCAGTTATGAGGAGAACAGGAAATGATGAACTGTTGTCAGTCTGAATGAAAGCCCAAGAAGAAGATTATGGAAAAAAAAAATGTATCTTTATAAACAAAGTATTTGATTAATTGACAAATCAAACCTGTATTCTTCCCATCTTCTTAGGAAAGAAAAAATAAAAGCATCTCTTCCTGCTTATAAGCAGATTAGTGAATAAGCTACGATATTGTGAACCAGGTTAGTTTATTCTAAATAAAGCATAAAGCTGAAAGACAATGTAGACCTTAAAGTACAAGAGTTTCTTTATCGGGTCAAAAACAACATCATTTAAAAAAGTTTTTCTTTAAATCATGAGTCCTTATGATCAAAGATGTTTGGATGATGTTGAGCATGTTAAAGTTAGAACAAATGATAAATATAGACATGTCTCTGTTATTGGTATATAGTTATGGAATGGACTTCTGCAAGAGTATAAACTATGTACTTCCTGGTCAATGTTTAAAAGAAGATTCTCTACACTACGGTTAATGGTTAATTGATTATTATATTAGTTAACAATTATTTCAATAATCGATTAATCTGATTATTTGATTCAGGCCTATTTCAGACTACTCCTTTTTTGTTTAAAAATATTTTTTTTTACATATATGTGTGTACAGCAGTGGTGGAGGAAGTACTTAACTGTACTTAAGTACACTTTTAGGTATCTATATTTACTCCATTACTTACTTTTCTTCCTACTTCTGACTTCTACTCATTACATTTTCACACAAGTATCTTTATTTTTTATTCCTTACATTTTAAAACAAACGTTACTCGTTACTCTTGGCTTCAGTTTAATGTTTAGAAATATTTATTTCATGTCCTGTGCGCCATCCAGTGCAGATCATTGGCTCCATCCACATCTAGTGAAAACTAGTGTAATTGGATGAGTCATATAATGCAAACACTCATTGGTTAGCTAAAGGAAACCATCAGAAGCAAGCAGCTGTTCTTCAAACTGTTAATGTGAATTATCTATGCCATGCTACAATGTAGGATTCAGAAAAAGATGTTGAAATGTCTGAAAGGTCGGACACAGGCGAGAGCGTATCGGGAGATGGAGACTAACAAGACCTCCCTCAGCCATGGCCCTATCTCAGAATATTTCGAAATAGTCGAAAAATTGAGCTTTCAATTCATATGGTGGTGTCTGGCTGTTTTTTTTTTTTTAATAAGGTGACTTTATACTTTTATCCTTTAAGTAGTTTTTGGAGCACATACTTTTTCACTTTTACTTGAGTAAAGAGGTCAGGTTGATGCTTCAACTTTTACCTGAGTGTTTTTAAACTGCAGTATTTATACTTCTGCTTAAGTAACAAATGTGTGTACTTTTGACACCACTAGGTACTTGCCTAAAAGTATTGATACTGATTGTCAAATCTTACTCAACTACAAGTAAAAGTTACTGAGTCAAAAATCTACTCAAGTTAGAGTATTGAACTACTCACTTTTGAAGATACTTAAGTATTCAAAAGCACATGTATTTAAAAGTACTAAACTATTATAATTTATAGATGATTTAAGAATTTTGACGTTTTTTCTAGATTGTTTTTGCAGTACTGCAGCTCTTCCAGAGAGAACAAGGGACTCTTGTGTTTCTTAATTACTAATTATTACTAATGTTCTCTAAAGAACCCATTTCTGGCCATGTTTACGACTCTTTTCTCTCCATAAATGCCATCTGATGCAGAATTAACGGCCATCAGATATGATTCTCCTCCCACTTCAGAGTCACACTGCAAAAACTGGAAGTAAATGAATGTTTCTTAAATTAAGTGCCTTTGCCTCTAATTTGATATGAAATATCAAATTTAAATATGATTGTAATAGGTAAGTAAATAAATAACAGGTAAATAAATAAATGATCGCACTCATTCCATTGGCTTGATGTGCCAATGGAATGAGTGCTCTTTTCTTTTATATTAGATAATCAAATACTATGCTCTTGAATTAAGATGGAGCTCATAATTCTGCCATTTCTGAACTTTTTCATTTTGTTTAAGCTTCTCATTTCTGCTTCATTTTATGTTATTCTGTGTTTGTCAAGATTTCTATTATTTTTGAATTCTTAGTTTTACTATCCAAAGTTATTTCTTTCAGTTATCTATTTTCAGCATGTTTGGTATTATTTATTCTTTGGTCTAGTTTTTGTTCTTTAGTTTTATTTTCTTTAGCTTAATTTAGTTTATTTCCTAGTTACAGTTAGATCCTGGTTATATTTGTTCCTCTCCACACCTGCTCCCTATTAGCTGATTAGTCCATTCATTGTTTGTTTCTCCCATATATTCACCTCCTTTTTAGTTCCTCTTTGCTGGATCCTCGTCATTCTTTAGGTTTATTCCCGCCTAGTATCTCCTAGTTTTTTGGTTCTTACATTTTTTCAGGATTAAAGATTTTGTATTTTTAGTTCTTCATAATTTTTTTTAAAGTCATGGTGTTTGCCTGTTCTATTCTGCATTATGGTCCACCAACCCTGACAATGTTTTGTTTTTTTTCTTATTTAAAGAACAAATTCTCCTTTTCCATTAGTAAATTGTCTTCCTTAACAATTCCAAAAAAAAAAACCTACAACAACCCAAATTAAATAAAAAAATCACTTGGTTGTCTTATCTTGGTTATCATTTTTTGCAGTGTCAGTGATTTATCACATACAAACCTAATGATATATTTTAAAGTTTGGGGTTGACAAACAACAAAAGAAGAAAAATACATTTGAGTCACACCTGATGAGCATTTCAGCCAGGCTCTTTGCATCTGTAAGGAGAGAATAATGTCATTAGCTTACAGGTAGCCTCCACTTTAATTGGTTCTTTCAGCAATTATCAGACACATTTATTTCTCACCCCTGAGCCGTTTAAGCCGCTTCTCCTTGCGTTTCTTGCGGATGATGAAGAGTAAAGCCACGCCTAGAGTGACCAGAATTACAGGAGAGCCAATGGAGAAGAGTTTTTTCACATCGTCCCCTTCCCCACGGGCCGATTTGATGGGCGGGATCGTACCTTAGGAGACACAGCAGCAAGGATGAGTTAAAAAGGCAGTAAAAGGAAGAAGCAAAGGAAAAAAAAAAAAAAAGAAGCACTCACTGCCGTCGTAGTCGGTGGTAGCAAACTGGGAGGTCTGGTTTCCACAGCCAGCACTGTTGCAGGCCTTCATTTTGAGCTCGTACCACGTAGCCTCTCGCAGCTCACTGAGGAACAGCTGATTGGTGGAGTTGGCCTTGAGGCTCTGCCAGGCCCACGTGCCTTTGGGCCTGAAGTCCAGCATGAGGTCGGTGATGGGGCAGCCGCCGCTGGTCCAGCCCTGCAGGTTCAGTCCTGCGTGTGTGGAGTTGATGTGTGTGAGCAGCGGCTGGTCCTTGTTAAACACAGGCTCTGAAGACAGACCCACACAACACAGAACAGCTGATAAGAAACAGGCAGATCCCATAGAAACCAGAGTTCAAAGGTCAGCTTAACATTGACAGGGACGGCATGTTAGACTTCTCTCATTCGAGGAAAGAACAACAAAAAATGTTTTTTTAATAAATGGGGGAAGCTGGTGATGGGAAAGAAGGAGAAGATGATGAGAAAAGAGAGCAGAGAAAGTGTGGACTGCTGGAAGAACTGCGGTGAACTGGTGACAGAAAAGTGAAATGGTGTGCTTAAAGATGACCCGGCACATTTAGAGGATGTTTGGCTCAACCTGCTGCTGCTTCTCTACTATGACCATAATCAAAGATAAATATCGAGCCAGGCTCACGAATTAGCACCTTGATATGTGCTTGAGAATGGCTTTGTCGCCAATCAAACCCAGGTTTAAAGCCTTGCAGGGCAGCATAAAGCCCACTGCTCTCATTAAGCCATAAAAAAGGAAGAAACAAACGGTCAGTTCAGGTGTTTCATAAAATATGTGAATCTATCATAATTTATAGTCAATTATACCAAACTGAATGAATGGTGTTCTCTACTTTAATATGGAATAAGATTTTAATATGGAAAAATATCTTTTTTTTCAATGTAAATTGTAAATGAAATAAAATGAGGTGTTTATGCATCCATGTTATCATGGATGCATAAACACCACATTTTATTTCAGCGTTTAATTCTGTTTAAAGTAACAGATTATAATTAAAATGTCTCCGGACCTTTACTGGTTCTTGATTTTCTTTATTTGAACCCAGCTGATTTTTAATTGGTTATCCCTGGTCTAAAGGGACACTCAAGAGAAAAAAAAAATTTCTTAGAGAAAATATCTAGTTGCGCACCAGTTACTCTCTTTCATGAGTATTGTGGAGAACCATGTTCATTAAAATGGATGTACATGAACTAATTAGGCTATATTTTAAATTTTGGCTACCATTCAAAGACATTGCTGCATTAGTTGCAAGACTTCACCATTATGTTGTGTCTAGACATCACTTAAAACGCATCCTGAAGTCCTGTGGTCTATTTCGGCGCAAAGGAAACACAAACCTTCATTATGTTGTAGCATTCATTTAAACACAACAGCAAACCATTGGTCAACTGAACTGTTATAGATTGATGTTTACAAAATGTCTGGAAAATGGATTAAAGGTAAAAGAGGAAGGGGTCCGTCTGAAATGAGAAAGTATTTGGTGTGCACGAGAAACTAACTGGAGAAACTAACTAACTGGCACAAGAACGTTTTAAATTGTTTATAGAAATGGAATTTGTTAAACCTAAATAAATGAAATAAATCTACCATCTACATTTTTAGGCTTATAGTTCTGCATGGCGTGTGATCATCTGTGAGAATCAAAGCAAAGTGAAGGTCTGATATCTGTCAAGCGGCTCTGACCTCTTCCATGCGTCTTGGCCTCGATGATCTCACTGATGCGACCCGAGCCGACGCTGTTCTTAGCAGCCAGCTTGACTTTGTACCACGTTCCGCAGCGCAGATTATCCAACCGAAAGGAACGCTCGCTGGAGCTGATGAACACATCCCTCCACTCCTCTGTGTTGTCCACAGAGTACTGCAGCACAAACCCTGCAGACACACAGAGCAGCCTGAAGTCAATGAAGGTTCATTCCATGAACTACCTGAAGTTACAATGTTTGCACACCAGATGGCGACAGTTAGCTTGAAATAGTTGCTGCTGGGACAGAATTTCACTTCTTTAAACTCTTCATACACAAGTTTGGTATAATACTGACTTTAGAGAGTGAAACATGCAGGAATATCCTGTCAGGATCAATGTCTGTGACAGGAAATGCAAAGGTGGAGCGGCAGATTACCTCTGATCGAACTTCCTCCGTTGTCCCCAGGAATCCAAGCCAGGGTGATGGAGGAGGTGGAGGTGGTGGAGACAGTCAGACGGGGCTGATCAGGAGGAACTGAGCAGGCAAACAGAAACCCACTGAGTCAGCGTTCAGAGCACAGAGCCGTCACAGAGGCAAAGAAAGCTGTCTCTTCTTACCTTGAACCACCAGGTTCACAATGATGGTGTCAAAGCCCAAGGTGTTGGTAGCCGTGCAGGTGTAGTACCCAGAATCCTCTGCTTTGACTGACCGCAGCACCAGCGTCCCGTTGGACAGGATCTGCCGCTGGCTGTCAGCTGTCACAGGAAGGGTGGAGTCCTCGCTGAGAGAGAAAAAAGTCCAACAAAGTTGTTCTTTTCTGTTTTCCAAACTCAAAGATCCAAGCTGCGTTTAATTGGGGGGGGGTTCTGACCTGTCTTTGGTCCATTTGATGGTGGGGGCGGGTTCTCCTACCGAGCTGCAGGGCAGACGCACTTCCTTCATCCAGGGTGTGGTCACCGTCCCCCCGAAGGAAAGGATCTTGGCCGGAACTGGACAGACCAACATGGAACAGCTCAGTTTGACCTGGAGCGCAGCGTGTGCGCCGTCAGCTGGGGGGGAGGAGGGGGGCTAAGCAAGATGTAGCCGAGGGTTTTAGTCTATTTTTCCTTCATAGATCCTCCCTTTGATTGGTTTCTGCCGCCCTCCTCTCTCCCTGGGGGTCATTTTACTAGATAGCTCCTGTTCATCACCACATAATTAACAACACAATGTAGCCAGGCCTCGATCAATACAGCAGCTGTCAATCAATAGAGAGGAAATGTAGACGGAGAGGAGAGGGCTGAGGGATGAAAGTGACCCCCTCCCCCCCCGTAACCTTTACCCAGCCTCTCTTTACACGTCTCCT
This sequence comes from Cyprinodon variegatus, assembly GCF_000732505.1. Lineage (NCBI taxonomy): Eukaryota > Metazoa > Chordata > Actinopteri > Cyprinodontiformes > Cyprinodontidae > Cyprinodon > Cyprinodon variegatus. The sequence continues at coordinate 20,277 of NW_015150651.1, forward strand.
CTGCAGGCTCGCCTGAAGGACCCACCTTTCCCAGCAGGTTCCACGGTGACCTTTGCGCTGATGTTGCCTCGGCCAGCGGTTGTCACCGCTGCAGACCAGATGTGGTACTGCTTGCCACGGCTGAGGTGCGTGATGCGGTAAAAGAGCATCTCGGGGTTGGCCTCGTACTCGCTGGGCGCCTGGGAAGGAGAGCACGCCATGTCGTGTTAGGAGGCAGCAACAAGACCGGAGAGGGAAACTCAAACAGGACATTTTAACCTGTCTGACATTATCACATGTTCAACTTCTTAAGAGCATCACCTGCAAAAATCTAAGTATTTTTCCTTGAGTTGAGCTGTAAGTAAGGCAATTTTACAATGAACTGATTTATGTTTAAAATAGGATAAAGACAACAAATTTTCTTCAAGTCAATTATATCACATCATATTATTTTTAAGACAGACATATTCCATCTGTTGGAAGGTCATCTTATTTACCTGCTCAAATTAAGGATAAAAACACTTATTTAAAGAAAAAATATATATTTTACATAATTTTAGATCCGTTTTTCAGAGTCCTGTGATCAGAACTGACACATTTTTCATTAACTGGGTCCAATCAGGGATCAGCAGGTTATAGACTGAAAAAATCTAACTTCTTTTCTGCTTCTTAATAATCATTTATCATTACTTTAAGGTTGTGGTCCAAGTGTTTTATTTGTTTTACTACCTGCTTTTATCTTCATTTGTTTTATTCTGCTTTTATTTTTCTCCTATTTTATCATCTAATTCATGTTGTCCTTGTTCTGAATTGTGCTATAGGAATAAACTTGCCTTTTTTTAAGAACATAAAAGCTAAAACTATTTTTAGGCTATAATGGGATCAGCAAAGAGATTGTGGTTTGATGCGTCTCATATTTTAGCTAAATTAAAATCAGATCAACATCAGGAAACCGGTGCTTTGAATAGAGCTGAATTATTGGTTTAAATTTAGTTTAGGACAACTTCATCATTTTTATTCATTTTTTTTACCCTAATCTGGTGCTATTCCTAATTGTTTTGCAGAGACACTTTGCAGATTTCTGGACCGTGGTGTCACAGCTCCAGGGATTTGTTATTGAGTCTAATTTTTTGCTTTTTGTATTTATCTGAATAATTTGATAGAATGGGCTTTGTTTCCTGTCATTCTCTACTGGATGAACTGATTAATCCAGGCTCGAACTCAGTAACCATGACAACACCTGGATTAATCACTTCATTCAGGAATGAAAGACAGGGAACAAAGGAGCTGTTTAACAGGAAGTAGTGGAGTTTAGGGCTGCAACTAACAATTATTTTGCAAATCAATTAATCTGTCAATTTTTTTGATAAATCGGATAGCCAAATTAGAGAAGATTTGACAAAATCAAACCAGGTGGAACTAAAACTTTTCCACTTGAGGAGTTCTGGAAAGAGCAGATTGAGAGATTAAGACATTCTTAAAAATTATATATTTTTTCATAATCTTGGTATAAATACTACTCTAACTGGGTTGCTCTGTCAGCTAAAGGGAAATTTAGAGTCTCTAAAGAGTCAACTAATTTAGTAATCGATTAATCGATTACTAAATTAGTTGACTATTATTTCAATAACTGATTAATCTGATTAATAGTTTCAGTTCTAGTGGACTTGTGCATAAAGTCCATTTTCACTGTGGAATACGGCAAGATGAGGGTTAATTTGAATTGGCTCAAATAAATTGAATTTGTATGAGAAAATTTTTTTTTTTTTAATGATTTTTTTTTCCACTTTCTTTGCCAACGCATTCATGACTAAGTGTATAAAATGTGTCCTTTTTAGCTGCATGTAAAGCCACCAACCTCGAACACATACAGTCACTAATAAACCTCCTCATCAGTTTAGCTTAAATGCTTAACATCATTAAAGATTCTGGATCATCTTTCTGAATCATGCTAGAGATTAGTGTTTTATTTTTCAGGACAATCTGAATTTACTTTGAATAAATTGATTAAATAAAGCTGATTTCCGGCCTCCAGCGCTGAAACATAGTCACCTGCAGACAGATTAATCTAGAAATGTTATAAAAAGGCAAACATGCACTTTTCTGCACCAACAGGAAAACAAACCAACTCGTCCCTAAAACTGGCAGCTCGTTCTGTTTCTTATCCTTTAATTGCTTCACTGTCTCCCTCTCTGTGTTGCTTGGTAAAGAGGAGGGGATGGATGGTCAGAAAGCGGGGAGTGTTTGTGTGTTTCTGTGCATGGGGGGGTTCGAACATTCCTCTAGCGTTGCGGTGGGGTTGTGGTGATCCAGGGAGTGATACAGGGGAGATAATGAAAAGACGGACAAAGACACTCTCCTCTTGATGTGACTGATACCCTCCTCTGCTCCTCCCTTCCACCCTGCCTGTCCTCCCTCCACCCCCCCATTTCCCTGTGGTGTCTCCCTACCTCTAATAGTGTGTCTCTTTTTCCCTCTCAGACTCCTCTCCCCCCTCCTCATGCCTTTCCTGCCCATGCTCATTTACATGGCACTCATGCACAAGGAGGGAGGAATATTTGCGAATAATAAGGAAGTGAGAAGCATTCCTTATAGCAGACTTTGCTGCATGCTTTGCAGTTTATGTGCACATAATCTAACCCAAATTGAAAACGCTTCACCAATACGTGTATAAATAGAAAATGTTGAAATGTGACGTGTGTGTGTTTCTGATGCGGCAGTCTGCATGTGTGAGCTTGTTCTCAGCCTCATTTGCATATCTACGTCTCATCACGTTGCCAAGACAACCTCATCTGTTCATCTGGGAGGGCAGGAAATAAAGCAATGGTGCAAACACAGTGAAAGAGAGACATGCGCAAAGACACACACACACACATACAGGTTCAATTAATTATAGTGGTGACAAATGAATCATTTCCTTTGGCTGATTTTATCAACTGGGTTTTACAAGCAACGGAAACATTTTTTCTTGTTTTAATTGACCCCCATAGATGAAGGACTCACCGGCTGCCCAGATCCTGGACTGGAGCAGTAAATGGTGTATTTGCGGATAACGCCGTTTGGTTTGAGAGGCGGTAACCAAGACACGACCACGCTGCTTGGAGAGGAAGGAACCGCCTTGATGCCGGCTGGCGGACCGGGAACTGCAGGAAAAAGCAGATCCGTGTTACCAAACACTGGAAGGCAAATTCATGTCTGCATCAATTCATTTGGGTACCACCGATTCCCCACTAGTCCCCAAAAACATCACAAACATCTCATGAATTAAAAAGTCTTGATTATTTCTGAGCTAGCAAAGATTTTTAAATCCACAAAACACAATGTGATTCACCTGATGCTGTTAATAGGTTGCAGAGGATAATTAAATATGGTATTCAGGAAAAAGGGGCCATATTTGATTAAAGAAATACCTTATAAACAGTGATTTTAGAGCGTATTAATTAAAAAATGTAATAATTTGATTTCTAAACTAAAAGTTGAATAAAGGTTTAATTTGAGAACTTTTACCCATCACTTTATCATATGTTTCTTTAACCAATTCTACTTGTTGTGTTTTATTGCAATATAACTGATGTTGGTTTAGTTTTAATAGTGTTCAGTACACTAAGGCTGATCCGTTTATAGATTTTTATTTCCTGAACGAGTATATTAACTTAATGCCAGTGGACGCAGTTGTTGTTCATATGTTCATAGACGTGTCCAGGCAGGGACCAATGAGCACTGAGGGGCTCTGAATACGGACAGATCTATGCTGATCGCAATAAACCAACAGGGAAATGATAAATGAGAACATCTACTGTAGATTTTCCAAATAAATCACTGAAGACGAACCAGATTTTCATTAGACCCTTACTAAGAAATCTAAGCATATACTTTTATATTGGGGCTGTTTTAAAGGAAGTGGAGGATCAGATTTACAAGGTATCAGAAGCCACAACAGAGCGTGTGGACAGGCTTCACGGACAGACTGAATTCAAAGATCTGCACCGGTGATTTTAGTGGGTGTTTTGAATAGATGTTGGTCATTTAGTGACTGCAGAAGAATGGTATCTTCTATCCCTGACAGTGTTTGAAACAACTATTTCTTCTTCTGACTAACTCCATAAAACTTAAGAAATAATTCTTAAATAGCGTGAATTCTGTATTAGCCCTCTTTGAATGTAGTTTATTGTTGTGAATAATGAATTGCTGATATACCAACTAATACATAAACCAACTTTCAAATGTTAAAGTAGGATTATCACTGCGTGATCCGTATCATCAGCTCATTTGCAACCAGAAATACATCCGGCTTGCCTTTGACTTTACTTTGTAAAAAAGACCCAACTTACATGTTCCCCTCCCTAAAAACAGAAAGCGTACTAAACTATAACATGTAAAAGGTTAATAATTTATTTCCAGAGAATTTAAATGCTTTAAAATCCTTTCTGTTTTATGACTCGTCTGTGCCCATCTGTACTGGACATGGGATCCTATGCTACTTTGGATTTAAACATAAATCTAGTCTTTATGAGTTGTATTTTTCCTTTCATATTTTGTATTCAAAAAATGGTACAAAGTGTGTAATCTAAAGAATAGAAAAAACTAAAATGCAGATAAACATGGTTTAACTTATTTTGCCGGACTACTCTAAGCATGTCCCATGATGAGAAAATATCAAAAGCATCACATTGTCTCAGAAAAGTGATTAAAATGTTTTTAAAGATGTTGAGCATTTTTTTGTGATTTAAGGATAAAAATAAATACTTTTAGCACCATAATTACATTATTTATGGCGACCAAAGAACCAAATCCACTGTACATGGGTCGCTCACTTTGCCCTTGCACCACTGCCGCGCCCCCGTGGCCCAGGTTAAGTGTTGGGAACAGCGACTTTTTGCCTGCACATTTTGAGAGTTCAAGTGTGGAGCATTCAAAGGGGCAGACGCTGTATTTGGGAAATCTTAACATTTGCAGCTTGATGCAGATTAAATCAATCTACAGGGAAAGACACAACATCCAAGCAGTGATCTCTCCTCCTGCAAAGCTGTCAGCATGAAAGTATGAGGAATTCAAAAATATACAAAGGGGTTGAACTACACTGCTTTTATACAAATAGCCACAAAAATCTATCTTTTATGTACAAGGATAAATAAAATGATCACTATTACTCTACAAAAATATTTTCTTTCGTGTTGAAAGAGTTTATAAGGCCAACATTAACCAAACATCTCAAACCTGCAGGCAAAAAATATTTGTTTATATTCTGGTACTTTCAGTTTTTGGTGCAGACAAAAAAGCTTTATTTTCAGGCAGCAGGAAATCTCAGACAGAACGGCTTCAGAAAGCTTCTACTTGACATAACATTGGGCGAATGCTCTGGTATGCTGGGGCTCTGTCGCTTTGAACAACCTTGAAATATACAAAACTAGGATCATAATCCTGATGAACTGACTATGGAGATGAAGGTTTGAGGTTTATTGTCTTGCTTAGAAACGTGTTAAAACTGCTTTTTTTTTCCACCCATCAAAACAAATAAAGCCAAGTGTGCTCTCTAGAATTAATCTGCCACTGTGCAAAAGACGGGAAAGTAAAAGGACAGATCAGCTAAAGGCCATTGAAGGAGCGCCGACCATCCACAAAGCTCTAGATGTGCGTCTGACTTTATCAGAGGCGTCAAGTAACAAAGTACAAATACTTGGTTTCCTTACATAAGTAGAAATGTTGCCTATCTATACTTTATTGGACTAATTATTTTTTAGTAATAATTTTATTTCTAATCTTTACATTTTTTTGCAATTATCTCTACTTTCTATTATTTACTTTTTTTTAAATAAAATAATTTTTTTTTCTCCATTTAAGCTAATTTTCGTTATGACCTGCTGGTATTTAAAACAAAATAAAAACCATTAAAATAATTTGTTTCATCCAGGCAGTTAATTTCTTTGTGGTTGGACTCAGTGCTGCCCCAACCTGTTGTTCAACACACACAGAAATACATAGTTTTTCATGATGATGCAAAGTTAAATTTGACACTGTTACCATTAGTTATAAAAATAAGAAAATGAAGTCTAAGGAATTCTCATCCAGAACTATAGAAAAATGTCCCTCTAAAAGGTTTAATAGTTAAAAGCATTAGATTTCATTTTAAACTTTAAGTAGTTTTAAAAATGGTACTTTTACACCTTTACTGAATTAAAAAGCTAAGTTGATGCTCTAACTTCTACAAAAGTATTTTGAAACAGTAGGATTTATACTTCTACTGGAGTAATAAACATTAATACTTTAATACCTCTGGACTTCAAAGTCCACAAGCATCCAACTTCACGATTTTGATGCTAAAAGACATTTAATGTGAGCATAACATAAAAATATATGTTTACAGTGTAAGCCAGTTTAGCATGAGTGCTAATGCTAAAGTTTAACGTGTTAGGCTGGTACAGCTGTAAGAAATAGCTACAGTATTAGTTAAAATATTAGCTAAGGCTAAAATATTACTAAGCCACCATGTTAGCAAAGATTTTTAAGTTTTTTTAGGAGTGAGATAATTTAGAGATAGCCCTAATGCTGTTATAACTACTTTCCAGTAGCTCAAATTTGAAAAAATGCTACATGCTGCAAGCTATTTGTACCACATTTTTCTGTTTAGGGACAGTTAAATTAAAGTTAAATTTGACAGTTTAAGCAGCTGTTGCCAACATGCAACCATGTAAGCATAGAATACTATTTCTGTAACATTTGTTATTATGCTAAAAATGGTAGTTGGTGCTAATGCTACATTCAAACCTAGCATGGAAAGCTTTTGAACCTTCAGCAGTTGTTAGCAACTGGTATTCCTGGTCTTAAAAATCTGCTTTTTTATCTGTTTGGGTTACATATATATATATATATATATATATATATATATATATATATATATTAATAAAAAATATATATTTTTTTATCATTGCTCATGTTACTTTTTTAACATGAAGAAAAAACTGATTAGTAAGGATGTATCTTCATACAACTGAAGGGATATGATGTAGCAAGCATAATTTTACATAATTTCTTAATTTTAACAACAAATCATAAAATCTGTGCCAACTGTTAAAGAAATCTGATTAGTTAAATTATAAAAAATGTTTTATTAGCACAACAAGAAAAAAATCTCCAGCATTACAGGGTGGATAAAATGTGATCTCTTAGGTATAAAAATGGTCAAACCTGAATTTTTGCATTAAATCACAGCTAACATCATGAGACTATGAAGATTTTAAGTTGAATAAATAAATATTATTCTTTTTTAAATCTCAAATGAATGAACATTTAAAACAGTCTCCAGTTTTTCTCTTTTCAGAAAACCTCCCACAGCCTGGGGGCCCAGTAAATAGAGGCCTGCTTTGCTTATTATTCAGTCCTGCTCTGTGTGTGTCCATTTGCTGGGATGGTTGTTAAAGCAAGGAGGCTTGTTTGCATATCGGCCGTCTTACTGCGCACTAAGCCTCTCCGGGAGAACTCCCTTTGGCTGGACAGCAGTGACATATGTTCCTTCAGACACTGGTCAGCAATTCTGACTCTTTGACACCCAGCGTTCTCTTAACTCTCTCACTCACAAACAGATTAGACATTAGTGTCTGATCCGCCGTTAGCCACTTCAGCTTGACACTGGACACGGCTTAACGCTCTGATTACAAGATAATGATTCAAGGAGGCGCTTAGAGAAGGAGTCATACTTTACAAAAACACATCAGGACACTGGATGCTTTAAGGAGGAGAACAAAAGAAGCTTTTTCTCATTGATCCTACTGTATATGGTGCTACCTATCAAGCCTATTCAGTCGGCTCCATAAATATAATTCAAGCCTGACAGTGGGGCTCCTCTGGGGCTTATAGAAGGAGACCCAGCCCCATAAATCCATCCTCCAGTTCTTCTTTTTGTCATCCAAGAGGCCCCATGATCTAGCCATTTACTCAGCTTATACCTCTTTGACTCCTCAACCCTACACAACATTATTCAGCATGAAAACATTAACTTAGAAAGTGTTAACCTAGCAAGGGATGTCTGAAAAGAGGGAGGTGAGGATAGGATCCAGGGGAGAATGGTTGGTGTGTCTCCAGTGTTGCTGCAAAGGTGGAGCAGAGGAGGCAGCAATTATTATCATAACTGGACCACCACGTCGAAGTAGGAGTGGCAGAAAGAGAGAGAGGGGAGGATAAGTCCCATCTGGTGCCCAAAATCTGCCCCAGACTCGAGACAGACCGGCAGACTGTCTGCCACGCACGGCTAGAGCAACCAATAAATGATGATGAGGAGGAGAGGTGCACTGGTGCTGCTTTAACAGCATCATCACGGACACATTGTGCGCTAGAGTGCTAATCGGAGGAGGATGGGTCACACCCAGACAAATGCAAATAGAATAGAAAATCCCCTTATTGTCCCACAAGGGAAAAATGGGCAAAAAAACAGAGATCTATATTATTTGCCCTTATCTCTACTTTTGGGTCCAACCCCTCCATGCGTTTTTTTCCCTCTCTCAGTCAAGAAAAGAGTAAGTGCTCACTGTTCTATCTCTGCATCTTCAATCCACCCTGCCCCTCCTCCTTTTTTATAAAGAGACATGGATCTGACTGTAATCCCGCCTCCAATGGTGTAAGCACAAAATTAATTCTCTTTAATCCATGCAGAGTTAATCCTTGCGCCTGTGGCAGGAGAGGATGCAGGCTGGAGCTGATGGCTGACTCCTCGATGCTATATGTTCCTCCTGCTCCCCAGCCATCCCCCAGCCATCCCCCAGCCCCGAGCTGTGGACCCAAAGCCTCTTAATTCTCATTAGCACCGCTAATGGAGCTTCCCAACACGAGTGGGCTTTTGTCACGGCCTGGAGATGCAACTTATCTGCCTCCCATTCAATGCATCTCGTCACACGGTCAGCATTTTCTCCGGAGATTAAATAAAATGTTTAAACCTGATTAAGGGTTTACTCACGGTCCTCGCGTGTCTGGATGTACAGCACGTTGCTGCGGACTCCATCTCCGGCCTGCGTGTAGGCCAGGACCTGAACGCTGTAGTTAGTGAACTTCTCAAGCCCGCGGAGCTCCACTTGTTCCCGTGTGGTGGTGATGTTCTGCATCTCTCCCCATTCTGAGGCGAAACACGACGGGAAGAATGTGTTTATACAAGATCAAATCATCTAACTCTACATTTATGGTTTGAATACGTCTCAGCAGGAAGGTGACTCATGACTATGAGCTTAGGAAAGATGGAAAATACAGCAGAATTTCCTTTAAAAGCTAAGATGAAAGTAAAATGTTTAATAATCCTTGATAAATTTGTGCATTTATTTAGGAAATAACGGTTGATCTAGATGACTTATCATATACAGAGAAAAAAAAACATACTGTAATATATGCCTAATGCTGCACAAACGTACATAGTGCCTTGCAAAAGGATTCATACTAAGTAGCAGGAAACCATGTGCTGATGATGTTATGGATAAAGATTTTATTGTCGATATTGGATGCAATGAATCAACATTTTCCACTGATTCTCCTTTCATGAAGGCCTGCAGCAAAGAGGCTGAGTCAGTGGTGGATGATGTACTCAACAGTAGTACTTGAGTATCAAGTATCAAATCTTACTCAACTACAATTAAAAGTTACTCGAGTTAAAGTATTGAAGTACTTACCTAATTGTTCAAAGTACATGCATTTTAAAGAAATTAAGTATTAAAAGTTACTCATTTTATTTTCTAATATCAGAACATTTCTGCCTAATTTTCAGAGTAATTTTAAAGAATCTGTAACTTTCAGAGATCACCTGATGCATTGATGCGTAGAACTACCTGCAATAGATTCTACACCACCTAGGAAGAACTTCAACAGAAAAATGACACATAAATATAAGGACCAAAATGAAAACAGGAGAGTCTTGATTCTCCTCACTTTCACTATGTAGTGTGAGGAGGTTTAAGGTTGAATCTATTACAACAAATAAATGCGACTCTGCTTTGGGACTCATGCTACTGGAAGTGGATGGCCTAGTGGTTAGGGCATAGGGCTTAGAATACTGACTTTGTGAGTTTGAAACCCACACCCACAACTGCCACTCTGGGTCTCTGAGCAAGACCCTTAACCCCCAATTCCTCCCTGGGTGCTGCACAGTGTCTGCCCACTGCTCCCCAAAGGGGATGGGTTAATTGCAGAATCAATTTCTTCATTGTGAGATCAATAAAGTTCAATTTATTTTATTCATTTATCACTGAACAAAAAACAACTTAATAAAATGTATAACCTACTAATAATATCTGCTCTGATTTTTTCATATCTGTGGAACATAATTCAATCTCTAAAACAGTGGCGTCCAGATTCAGTCCTAAGGGCAGCCATCTTCCATGATGAAATTACATTTAAAGTAGGAAAAACAGCAACACAGGATTACAAAGCATAGCTGAGCCAAAAGTAACAAAGGACTAGCAGCTTCACCAACTGTATTGGAGCAGAAACAATATTTGACTTTGAAATGTCATAACATTGGGCGAATGCTCTGGTATGCTTGGGCTCTGTCGCATGAACAACCTTGGAAAAAAAAAATTATTACTTAAGTAAAGCAAATATACTCAAAAAAGTACTTAAGTACAGTAATCAAGTAAATGTACTTTGTTCCATTCTACTGGTCTGTTTACTAACCAGGGCCTCAGCCATCCATGGAATTACAGCTCTATTATACTGTATTTTATTTTCTGATAATAAACCACTCACAGTGATTCTATTGAGAGCAAAAATCTGGTTGAAATATATGTTTTCAATTGAAAAATGAAAAAAAAAAAATATTTGGAAAATGAAGAAAGAAAAAGCGTCAACTTCTGGCTCTTTGGCGATGGAGGCGTGACTAAGGGCCGCAGAGAAATCATTCCCACTGGTTTCATTCAGGAACCCTTGGAACTAGAAATGCCTTTAAAGAATCATCGCTATCTTTGTTTATATGATTGCTTTTGGAAAAATAACCACCCTCACTGATCTTAGTTTGTGGTAATGTCAGAACCTTGCAGCTGACGGTTCCTTAAGAGATTGGGAAATGTACAACAGAGACAGAAAATTAATCAGTATCATAATTCCTCTGATGAGATTTGTTTGTCATAAACAGCTTAGATCACTGAAGGATGTTACATTTTTAAACCAGTCACATAAAAAGAACATCAATTATGCTTTAAACATATTTCTAGCTCGCCATCTAAGCCCCACCTTCTCACAGAATAAAACTTTTTTTTTTTTTTTTTTTACAAAATTAATGGCTCTAATTTAGCTCCGTATACATCTACTAATCGTAAAACATCTGCAGGCATCTGCTGCTCTAGATTTTATTTTAGCAAACATTATTATTGCAATTTAATTAAAATGCACATAAACCTCCCAGATTTGTATCTATTAAAAAGGTTGTATCCCATGTATTCTTTTTTTCTTCCACTTCATAATTATTTATCTGGAAAAAAAAAAATCCCAAAGAATTACATAGAGGTTTAATGCTGCAGCAAAATATGTTTACTCTTTTGCAAGGCACCGACAACAAACAGGAACAAACACCAAATGTTTGATGAGGAAGGTGAGAGCAAACAGCGGTGACACAGATGGATGTGATGATGAGGCTGGTTGGGGGAAAATCTTAGAATGAGATAGGTGATAATTACTCTGCATCGGCCACTGGGCCCGGACCCCACAGCACCCACCTCCGTCCGGGAAGAGGGACCAAAACACAACCCTGTAGCCTTTCAGCACGCCGTGCAGCGTCATGCGTGGCGGCTCCGACCACGTGATCACCGCCTCGTCTGACGTCACAGAGATTGCTCTCACATTCTGCGGGGGCTCGCTGGGCACTGCAGGACAGAACGACAGGTTTAAAACCGACCCAGTCGCAGAAGATCAGGAAAAGCAGATGAAAACCCTCAAAACTACACATCAGCAACAGCAGCTAAAAGAAACAGGTCAAACATGTTCAATCTGGCCCAGAATTTCTCCTCATATTTTTTAAAGATAATAGGCATTGATGGAAAGAAGGAGAAGTGTTGAGAGAGATATTAATCATAAAATCTTTAAACAGGAGACGATGAAATGCAGCTGAGAGGATACGTGGGGAATAAAATCTTTAGGAAGACACTATTCCAACATCTTTTAGCTCATGGGTGGCTGCAGGCCTTTCAGGCAGACGATAAAAATGTGAAATGATGTATTTCTAAAAATGACATCCTCCTGGGCCCATTTTTATTCAAACCTCTTGTTCATCATTCTGCTATCTTATGCTCATACCATCTTCCAGCGTGGTGGCGTTGATCTCGGTGCTGGACGGTCCGGTTCCGGCTCTGTTAAAAGCCTGGACGACCACGCCGTACTGAGCAAACTTCTTCAGGTTGTCCAAGGTGTACACCTCGCTGTCCCCCGTTGCTTTCATCTCCACGATGCTGTACTGCCCGTTGCTGCCTGGTCCGTTCTCCCTGTAACCGATCTGATAGCCTCGGATCACGCCGTTCTGCAGCTCCTTTTTAGGAGCCTGGATATTTTTGAAAGAAGGAAGACATGAAGCATGGAGACAATCGCAGAGTTAAGCAGTGTTTGGGTTTTGCTGTTAATGTTCAGCTTTTAGGTCTATGACTTGGAGCAGCCATTTTAACAGCCATTTTATAAAAGTCAGTATATATATATATATATATATATATATATATATATATATATATATATATATATATATATATATATATATATATAAGCAGCCATTTTGACCTATGCTCTTTTCTGTTATATCATTCCTAATGTATTATTTTATAGACTATCAAACAATGATTGGGAACATACACTGCTAAAATGATCTAGAAACAAGTAAAAATGCCTTAAATTAAGGTTGCTTACCCTTATTTTGAACAGGTAAATAAGAGGAATTGCCAATAGAATGAGAATTTTTATTCTGAAATCTTTATGCTTGAAATAAGACAATGCAATTGTTTATTCTTAATTTAAATGAAATAGTTTTGTTCTATTGGCAAAGTGTCTCACTTACCTCATCAATTCAAAAGAAAATGACTTATTCAGATTTCGATTCATTGCAGTATAAACTATTCTCCTGAGCATTGTTTGATTTGACATGCCTGCTGTAGCTTTATGCAGTAAATAGAAGAAATCAAAGCGCACAGAAAATATAGTAATGTTTCGGCCAGCGTGGCCTTAAAAACTGAACTCAAAGTTGTCATCAAAAGAGGCGTAAGATTTTTAATTTCTTTATCTCTCCAAAACATCTTTTCTTTAAAACCTCCACTTCCTTTGTATTAACAACAAAAGAAACTGTTAATTGTTGAGCTAGTATATTTCCCACTCTAAGACCTTTCAACATCTCTTTTCTTCAGCACTTTGAAAAATCTTTTCAATCTTTCTTGAGTTTTACAAACTGCAACGTAGACAGAGCTGTTATTTAAATGATTTTCTTACATATATTCAGAGAAAAAAAAATAGAGGCATGATTTATTACCCTCCATGTGACTCGTATGCTCTGTGACGTCATTGGCTGCAGTACAACATCCATCGGGGGCCCATCAGGTGCTGTTTGATCAGGATTTATTGTCAGAATGAAAAATCGGAACCAAATGCAAATAAGGTGCAGAAAACACGGGGAAAAAAAAAACATAACCTACGCGCTTCCTCTGTGCTGATAGTTAGCTCTTTGCTGGGAAGGCTGCGGCCGATTTTGTTATAAGAATACATGCGGATGCTGTAAACACAAGCTGGATGCAGCTCCACGATATTAGCTTGATTGTTTGTAGGTGAAATGTTCCTGGTGGTGTACATGTGATCCCAAGAGTCTGTGGGAAAGGAACAGAATTTGGTCTGTTTTTAAAACCCAGTACATAAATAAACACTTAAAGGAATATATCTGAGCTCTTTTACCTGATTTGTTCTTGTACTCAATGTCATAGCTGGTGATGATGCTGTTGCCATCAAACCTTTGGATCCAACGCAGGTTCATGCTTCTGTCCTTCACTTCCCTCACCTCCAGCTCAGGAGGATCAGGGGGTTCTGAGTTAGGGGGAGAAAAAAAAGTGTTTCTTGTGCAAATCAGTAAGACTGGAATAGTAATTACAGCAGGATCTATGAGTAATGGTATGTTTTTCTCTCCCTAAAAATAATAAGCATAATTTAATACAACGTGTAAAAGGTTAATAATTCATTTTCAGGCAGAATCAATGCTTTTATATCCCTTCCTGGAAATGGGTTCCTTCAAAGTTTAAATCAAACCTTGAACGGTGAGCTGGATGAGTCCTCGGCCCTCTCCATAGGAGTTGATGGCGTGACAGGAGAAGAAGACTGAATCTCCTCGCTCGGCTGGGTTTAGCTGGAAGGAAAAGCACAGCAGAGGTTATTATCACCCACTACCAAGTGGACTTCCCAGCTTGGGCCTAAAACAAGGTTTTTATCGTCCTATCAAGGTCCAGCTGCTTTGATGCTTCTAGTCAGGTTTTCATGCTCAAAGCTACAAGGAGACTGACTTAAGGCCTGAAAACACCCGTTACCTACGAGCCAGTGTGTCACACTGGCTCGTATAAAGAGGCTCCAAATAGGCAGGGTGAGCAGATCTTTGCAGATTGTTTTCCCTTCTGTCTCTCTGCTTTACACATTAAAACAATTTTCCCACATTTGACTTGGACACTTTATGAAAAGTTATTAAAAAAATTACAAAATCAGCAGGGCATTTTATAAAGCAAAGCCCCACTTAAGGAGTCTGTGCAGCATCTCAACCCAGAACAGATAGAATGTTCATAATGAGATCTACGTCTAAAGAACAGAAAAACACAGCAATAAACACAGTGGGATGGTTTCTATGCTGACTGAGGCAGAGAGGTGATTCTCACAGAGAGATCTGGGAAGTTTTTCCAAGTTTTATTTCTTTTTTTCTAATAAAGAGGTGAGACAGATACGTCGCGCTTACCTGCTCTGTCTGCCCCTCGTTAATTTGGTTTTTGAGAGGCTCAAAGAGGATCACTACTTGATCCATTTTCTGTCCTCCTGAACTTCTATCATGGGTAACGTTTTCTACTTTAATGATTCATTGATTGTTTTTGCACCAGTCTGTCCCACCTGCTATATAGTCCAAAACTGAGGCTGTGTCCAAAAGTCCGCCCTAATCACTATACATTGTCCACGCCATTTTAATAGGTGTCCGAACGTCTAGAGGACGAATAAGTAGTCGACTCGAGCTTCCATCCATCCATCCATCCATCCATCCATCCATCCATCCATCCATCCATCCATCCATCCATCC